>NC_034592.1:129291499-129292827 GCF_900095145.1 Mus pahari | reverse complement strand
AAAAAAAAAAAAAAAAAAAAAAAAAAAAAAAAAAAAAAAAAAAAAGAAGGTAAGCCAGCTGTGTGGAAGGTACAAAGTTCACACAAGCACTCTACTATTCAGAAGTAGAACTTTCATTTAGACACTGGCTTTGGAGTTTGGTGTCCCATAGACTCCGTAAGCTTGGCTTTCAAAACACATTTTAAGAAAACAGGTCCACAGACTGCCCTTTTTGATTTATTCCTTTAAAGGGCCTTGGAGTCATCCCTTTTCGGCTAAGATGCTGTGTGGGTTTTCCATTTGGAAGCTGGTGGGTGAATGAGACGGTTTCCCCTCCCCCCCCCCCAAAAAAATAACAAAACACACAGCTTTGAGGTTCAAGGTGAAGTGCCTGCACCTATCAGGTGGAGTCCCTTGCCTTCGTCCACCACAGCTCAGTCTCTTCGTGATTGCCAAAGTTTGTTAATAACATTTGAGCCTATGCTAATACAATCAGAAAAATTATGCAGCCGGCCTGTTTCCTCCCGGAGAGAGCAGGGTGATCAGCCATTAGTGATTCACACTGATGAGCCTCTACTAATTGCGCAGAATGTAATTAGTGATTATATAATATTTGAGCTCTTGCAACTGTCATTAATGTCCACAATTCACCAGAGATGGGCCCTGCTGAATGGAGTATGATTGTTGCATGCTAAATCTAGTTAATCCGAGGTATGGTAATCAACACCGGGTGCACTTTAGGCCGTGCTTAAAAGCACTGGTGACCTCAGAAGGGGGGAAAAAATCCCACCCCAGCCATCAACCAAAGACTGAACTGAATACAATAGAGATCTCTTTCAAAAGAGGAATTTAATAATGAAATTGCCTGGAAAATTCAAGGGCAGGGTGATTGCATGGCTTTAACCCCTTTAGGTTTTTTTATTTTTGTAACAGATACAGTGATCAAAATGTTGTATTGGTGCTGACATTAATTATGATACATTAGATTACTGACTCAGGTTGTGTTGTATGTTAAAAGTACTGATGGTTTTATCACGTGGCTAAGAACTGGATTAAGAAATAGTTCTCGAGGGGCAGGAGAGGTACTCAGCATTTAGGAGCCCATGCTCCTCTTACAGAACACCTGAGCTCAGTTCTCCGCACCTTTATCAAGCAGCACATCTTGGGTGTGGTTCTCGGGAAGAGAGCAAATCAGCGTAGATGTGTGAAGACCTGAGTCTGCTACTCAAGGCAGGGGAAGAAAGGAAGAAGAAACAGCATTCTTCCTAGGAGGAAAGAGGAGGACTGTCAAGATGGCTTACGGTGTTTCTCTTCTTCTCTTCTCTTCTCTTCTCTTCTCTTCTCTTCTC
>NC_034592.1:129288473-129291407 GCF_900095145.1 Mus pahari | reverse complement strand
CTCTTCTTCTCTCTCTCTCTCTCTCTCTCTCTCTCTCTCTCTCTCTCTCTCTCTCTCTCTCTCTCAAGGCCTCCAGCATCGCTGAATACCATTTGTGACTGGTGATGGTAACAAACTCATAGATGCTGTCTTTTCTGACTTTTCTACATCTCCATTTCACTTTCTGACTCCCTTACTGCTCAAATTCATGGCCTGCATAAACCTTCTAACCGCAAGCCCCTGTTCCAGGTTCTGTTTCTGTCTTCCCATTCTATCTCAATACCCTCTCACCATAAAGGCCATATTACAACCTACAAAGGCCTCTAAGATCTGCTTACACAGATAGCAAACTTCAAGTGGTCCTCTCTTCAATATGTGTTTACTAATGAGTTCATATACACTGAAATCTTTTGTATTAACTGCAACCCGTGTATTAAGTTGCAGAACCAATCAACATCTGTGTAATTCCAATGTAGAATCTGTGCTGGTTTATAAATTTCCAAGCCTTGGAAATAGGGTTCTATTTTTCAAAAGATGATCAGGTGAGTGTAGACCCTGAGGAGAATAGCTTGTGATTGAGGTTATCTCCTTCCATGTGGGGTGTTTATGTAAAAGCAGAAAATATCTTGCTTTCTAAGGTGTATCTTAGTGGCAGTTTGACCAGGTCAAGTTCCTCCAGGCATGGGTGTTTAGACTCTGGGAAAGTTCTGTTGAACAGTAATGATAAAAGGGATTTGTACGACCGTGTACTCTGTGATAGACTATGATCTAAGCTTTCTGCTTTAAGAATTGTCACAGTCTCCAGTTACAAATGGGGAAACAGCTTTAAAAAGCTAGGTGGACTGTTACCTAAGAACGCCTGTAAGTATCTTTTATTTGCCTGGTATAATTTTTGTCTTAGAGGCTTATTCTCTCCATCTGTTAACCCAGGCCTAGGCCTGGAAGCTTCTAGACTCCATAAATCTTATCTAGGCATAGAATGTTTTCAGCCACTGAGATTTGCTGCTGAGTAAGGCGTGCCTTCCTAGTTCTTTCTGATCTCTGGCTGGCTGGTCAACTCAGCTGTGCTGGGTCAAGCTCCTCTCCAAGCTGACTGATTCAATCTGGCTTCTCTTTGCTTCTACTGAATTGTGCTGCTTGTCCTCATACTCTCTGACTCTTTCTCGTTCTCTGACTTGTTCTGTCTTCACCTGTGTCTAGTTTGTTCTCTTTCTGCAACCTGTCACTGTACAACTGTCCCAGTAAAACTGCCTCCTCTTCTCTGCACTGCTTTCTTAAGGGGTCTCTTTTCTCTCTGTTCTCATGAGAGTTGAGCAAATCATAGTCTGCCAAATCTTTTTCTGATTCATCACTTTGTCTGCCATATAATTAGACATCTCTTTCAAACAGGTGCTTCCTTCTACAAACTAACTGTACCTTCATTGTTTAAGATTAAAGGTGTACTAAGGGCTGAGCCACACCACAACTAGAAACAGCCTCCCTCCCCCAAGTAAATAACACAATATCAGGGTTCACAGTGTGATCAAATATCCTACAACACCTGACCTGTAAATGATGAGGAGGAGAGCTTGGTGTGATCTGACTTGCTCAGAGGCCTACCATTGATTTTTGAGGCTGAAAAATCAAAGCTATCAGCATCCCTTGCTTCTGTTTCTCCTTCAAGGCTAGCCTGAGGTAAGGGCCGATGGAGAGCAGAAAGCCATTATATTTGCCCAGGCCCTCTCATATACATTGCTCTCCCCAAACCACTACTGATGTCTTTGACAATAGGCTACTCCCAAGACTTTTTTTTAATCACATAGTTGGTCAGTAGAAGTTCTTAGAATTTTTATCTTGGGCTGCTGAGATGGCTCAGTGAGTAAGAGCATCAACTGCTCTCTAAAGGTCCTGAGTTCAAATCCCAGCAACCACATGATGGCTCACAACCATCCATAAAGAGATCTGATGCCCTCTTCTGGAGTATCTGAAGACAGCTACAGTGTACTTACATATAATAAATAAATAAATCTTTAAAAAAAAAAAAAGAATTTTTATCTTTGTAGGACACCTCTTACAGGGTTATAAAAAAATGGTGGCATTTCATCTTGCTGTGGACATGTTGCAAAAGGACCTGTACTGAATCCATATGTACCCCTTTCCCCACCAGACTCAAGCAAAATTACCTCCTCAGAGAATTTGTTTTAACACTTCACCTTTTGTATTTTTTTCCTTCCTATCCTTCCACAAATCTTTAAATAATGCAGACACAATACCTCATTGGTGGGAGTCCTTCTGGAGACCTGAACCTAACACAGAACCTAGGAAAATGTCTAATAATTCTTGAAGCCAACGTCACTCAGAAAAAACAAACTACAAGACAAACGTGATTTAGTAAGTATGAACAAGGTTATCCATTGTTCAAATACAATTTGCCTACAGTTGGAAACCATTTACATATTTTAGTTAATTGATTAACTCTACAAATGATGACACTTTCATTTAATTGAATATAAAACCATAAAAATGAAGACACTCCACTTTCAACCAACAAGAATTTAGCTCAATATATTTGATTGAAAGGGGAAAAAAATGAAAAGAGAATGTGGAAAACGGAAGGTACAGAATAAGAAGGCAAACGAACTATTATGACATTGGTATTTGCTCTAAATTTATGTACCTTAAAAGCACAGAGCATAAACGAGTGAGATAGCTCAGCAGGTAAAGGCGCCTGCCACCAAAGCTGATGACATAAGCTTGATCCTTCCGACCCATATGATGTAAGGAGTGAACTGACTACTTCAGACTATCTTGTGACCACCACATATGTGCTGTAGCAGGCATATCTACACATACTATATATATATATATATATATATATATATATATATTTAAAAGCACAGAATCTAAGATTGAATTTGAAAACCAAATAACATTCAAAAATTCTTTATTTTCCTTCCTCCCTCCCTCCCTCCTTCC
>NC_034592.1:129258968-129288403 GCF_900095145.1 Mus pahari | reverse complement strand
CCCTCCCTCTCTCCCTCCCTCCCTTCCTTCCTTTCTTCCATCTTTCCTTCCTTCTTTCCTTTTGGAACAGGGTCTCACTATATAAAACAGGCTGGCATGGAACTCACAGAGCCCTGTCAGTCACTGCCTTCTAAGTGCTGGGATTTGAAAGGAATGTACCACCATACCAGCCAAGAAACACTCTTAAAAGATAAAAAATGTTTAAATATAGTAGGATGGAAAAAGTTGGACTTTATAAGGCAAAGCTGAACCCAAAGAAAGCTGAAAGCAATCTATATTCACCCAAATAAAATGAAAAGCAAAAATATTTTGTTTTTATTAATAATTATATAAAATGTTATTTAACTGCAAAAGTTACACCAGAACAAAAACTATACATTTACCCCAATTACACATGGTCTTTCCTTAACCCAAAGCTGACTGAACTATGATCAGGAAGACTACATAATCTATTGTTTTTGAAGAGTTTAAAACAATCCTTTAATAAATCTATTATATGAAGTAGATTAAAAGTAAGCAGAGAGATAAATGTTTGAAGAAAAAAAACTCCAAATAACTGTAAACTCATAGATATCTGCAGAAATGAAACAAAGAGACAGAGATAGACAAGCAAACATAGACAAAGGGAGTCACATTCATTGTGGAGGATATTCTCATGGGGTATAGAATTCTGACAATCAGTTTTTTTTTCAGTATTTTACCTCCAAAGAAGCAAGAAGTACTTATAAGAACATCATTTTGCCACATATTCATCTCACTTCTCTCCAAATAACCAATAGCCACATTTTCTCAATGCAATTAACAAGTGAACACTACATTATTCAATGTGTTACAAAATCAAACATATATTGCCAATTTTTAAGCTTGGGAGAAAGATGATCATTAATGAAAGGAATACTTGTATTTCTTCTTCCAAGAGTTGTTAGTTCTCTTTTTGGGTCTTGATGTTGTTGACTTGTAGGCTTAATTTTTAGAAATGCTGAACTAAGTTGGAGGTATTGCTCAGTAGTAGACAATTTGCCTAGCATATATAAAGCCTGAAAAAAGAGAGCACTTAGGTAGAATGACTCGTTTATTTTATGTGCAGAACTGCTGTCTTGGGGTTGGGGACAAAGAAGGTATAAATGCTAGAAGCCTCATTTTAGGGTCCCTTATTGACCCTATAGCCATGGAGGGATATTTACAACCTAATGATAATGATACCATACTTCTTGAAATTTGTGGCTCATAAATAAACACAGCACCTACAAGCATCTTCTTTTAGCTTTTAAACTCATTAATTAGGTGCTAGGGATTAGTGGTGTAACATGTATAAAACCTTGGGCTAGAACCCTAGCAGCATAAGAAAACAAATATATTAATTAGGAGACAAGAAAGTTTAGTGTGCTAGGCAGTATTCTATTACCGTAACAGAATAACTGAGATAGTCTACTTAAAAATAGGAAAGGAGGACCCCCCAACCCATCGCTGACATTCAGACGGCCCCCACCTGCCAGCATATGGTGGCAGGTGGAGCAGAGGACACCCAGAGGCTCAGGAGCCACGAAGATGAGCAAGTAATGAGAGATGGGAGAGAAGCAGAAGTAGAATGGTGCGTGCATGATGAAGAGAGGCAGAACTGGAGACACTAGGGTAGTGAGGAACAGCCTCATGTGGACCTGAGGCCATGGTGAGGTTCAGCTCACACTGCCACTAAGGACCATGTCTTATTCTGTGGTACTGTAGCAGCAGGGGTCTGTCAGTCTCCATGGCCCATGTTACCACCAAAGGCCATGCAGATGGCCCTGCTCTGGGTTGCTGCCTGGGGCCACATTGATGTCAGAGGGCTCCGCAGAGCTAGCCCCCACCCCTTATTGGTGACTGGTCCCTACCCCTTGCAGCCTTCAGTACTCTGAAGAGCTGCCCCTTACCTTGTCTGGGCAGTACTGTAGAGCTGGCCCTGGTGACATAAGCACAGGAGAGCTGGGCATGAGAGCATGAGATAGTCCTGTCTCTTGCCAGCTGTGGCACTGGGGTAAGCTGGCCCACCCCTCACAGGTGCCTTGCCAAAGAGCTGGCCCTGATGGTGTGGGTGAGGGAGAGCCAGACCAGTCTCATGTTGTCTGCCACAAGCAGAAGCACTGGCCCTGCCCCTCACCTGGGCAAGGCAGGAGAGCTGGCAGGCTTAACACAAACATCACCCACACCCAGATCCAGGGTTTGAAGTTCATCCACCCTAACTCTACATCTCCCCCATCTCTGAACTGATGTCCAAGAGGAGTCCTGGTGAGAATCTAGTATTGGTAGTATAGCAGAAGCCAGAGGCTTTGAACTAGACCAATTACTCATTGCAACAAACAATTGCTAATAAAGCTGTTTAGGCAAAAAGGTATACTGTGGGACACACTATGACACACTGCAACTCCATAGTGAAACTTATTTACTTATTTTTTTTGTTTGTTTTCTTTTGGGCAGTGTGTCTATAGAGAGAAATAAAGAGATGAATGGGATTGGGGTACTTGATGTGATATTCATTATTAAATTAATCAATATTTTTTTTTAAGAGAAAAGAGATTTTAGGCTTACAGGTTTTGAGGTTTTAATCCATTGCTGCCTCACCCTATATTAAAGGTTCTACTACCTCCTACAAGTGCAAGGACTGGGGACCACACCTCTAGACTTCTAGGTCATTGGAAGACAGTCTAGATACAAATCATAGCAGTCAATAACAAGGGAGTCAACTCAGAACTTTCAGAAAAACAGCAGGTAAGTTCTAAGGAAGCAATGAGTGAAGAGCATGTGGTCATAAAATAGAGAAATATAGCTGGTCATCAAACAAAACTTCTCTTTAAAAAAAGAATAATATGCACCGAAAAGATCAGTAATGTAAGGTAATCTTTGACCCCTGCAAATAAAAGAGAGCAAAGGACAAATGACAGTAGACATGCAGAGTATTTAAAGTAAAAAGGAATTGTTTTGCATATATATCTATGTTCCATGAGATGGCTTAATTTATGAAAATCGCTAACATCCCACACTTACTGCAAGAAGAGATAACTCCAAAGTGGTTTCTTACCAATAGTGAGGCAAAACATTTAAACTAATCCCAAAGAAAATAGGAGAAAGGAAATAGTAAAGACAACACCAGAAATTAAATATAAAAGAAAATCTGCCATTTAAACAATGAAAAAATGACAAAATTCTTTAAACTTCTAGCAAGATTTACCAAGAAGAGAAAAAAAATGCTGCCCCTTATTCAAAATAAGCATAAGAAGGAACATTACCTCCTACCTTTCTGCACCATTTTGTCATATACTGTCCAGACCACTGTGTCTGTCAGCAATCATCTGAGAAACTTCTATTTGGAGTAGATGGTGATTAACACAGAGATCCACAACTTGTCAAGTGCAGAGAATGAGACTGCAGAAGGTTCAGTTCTGAAGGGAACATATATACTTCTCCCCACCCCACCCCATTGCCCCAAGACTCAGGGATCATTGCAGAAAAGAAGGAGAAAAGTGTAAGAACCAAGAAGTTGGATGAGGACTAGGGAACATATGGCCACAGCAGGGAGCTCATGTTGATCACCACAACATGCACAAAACCTGTGCAAGTCCAAGTTAGACCAAATCCTAACATGGAGAGGGGAGTTCGGCATAGAATCCTACACTTAGCCATGGACAGAATGCTGGCTGCTGGGAATAACAGTGGTAGTTTTCTCTAAGAATCTTAAGAATTCTGGGATAAGGTGACCACTCTCCTGTGGAAAAGCACATGCCCAAGAATATCTAGGCAGCACAAATAGGTCTTGAAGTCATAAAAAAAAGGACACAAAATTGTGTAGGGCAGGGATGGAGGTTGGATCTGGGAAGAGTTGAAGGAATAAATATGATCAAAACGTGTATAGAACTCAATGCTCTCAAAGAACTAATAAAAGTAGGCAAGATGATACTACTAGAGAGACTTTAAAAAGGTCAGAAGCAGATGTTTTGAACAACTTATCCCAACATATGTCTAGATAGATAGTACAAAATTAAAAAAAAAAAACTATGAAAATGAATACATGAAGAAACAAAAAATTTAGATATCTTTAAATGGAATTAATGACTCCACTCCTTGGGGCTACAACTCAGTCTGCCTTCCAGGAGGCCTGCTGACACCCAGGACAGTCAGGTGAGATACCCAAACTCCAATCTCCCACCTGTTGGGATCCCTGCAAGCCTAGCAACCAGGAGCCCCCCCTCCCATTCCCTCTGTGTTCCATTTTCTTCTGGGCTACACTTCTACCTGCAATCTTGGATCTACACTCCACTCCCCAGGCCACAGGAACTTTCTGCTTCTTTGGAGGTCTGGTGCAACCCTAGACAACCAGAGGCATGCTGCCATTAGGGTCTACCAGCTCTACCTGTATTTGCAGGGGCCTGCTACAATCAAGGACTAACAGGCTAGTCAACACCAGAGACAACCAGATGGCTAAAGGCTGGTGCAAGAACAGAATCAACAGAAGCCAGGGCAGTATGGCACCATCAGAACTCAGCTCTCCCACTACAGCAAGCCCTGGGTATCCTAACACACCTGAAGGACAAGACAATCACCTTACATTGCATCTTATGAAGTTGACAGAGGCCTTTGAAGAGGAAATAAATAATTATCTTAAGGAAATACAGGAAAATACAATCAAACAAATAGAGACCTTTAAAAAGGAAATACAGAAAAAAAAAAAAAAAAAAAAAAAGCAAGCTTCAACAGTTACAAGTAGATCGAAATAACCCCTTGCATCTTATCAGGTCACCATGGATTAAAACTGGACTTCAACAACAACTGAAATAGCCAAAAGCCTACAAACTTATGTAAACTGAATAACTCTCTACTCAGTGAACACTGGCTCAAAGAAGAAATAAGAAAGAAATGAAAGACGTTCTAGAATACGATGAAAATGAAGGCCCAACATACCCAAACTTATGGGACACAATGAAAGCAGTGATAAGTGCCTTCATAAAGAAACCATTGAGTTCTCATACTAACAAATTAAAAATACACTTGAGATATCTAGAAAAAAAGAAGCAAACACACCCAAGAGGAGTAGACGGCAGGAAATGATGAAACTCAGTACCGACACCAACCAATTAGAAACAAAGTGAACAATACAAAGAATCAACAAAACCAAGAGCTGGTTCTTTGAGAAAAATCAACAAAATAGACAAACTGTTAGCCAAACTAACTGAAGGGCAGAGAGATAGTATCCAAACTAATAAAATCAGAAATGAAAAGGGAGACATAACTATAGGCACTGAGGAAATTCAAAACATTAGTCTTTACTTCAAAAGCCTGTAATTAAAAAAATTGAAAATCTAATTGAAATGGATGCTTTTCTAAATAGATATTACTTACCAAAGTTAAATAACGATCAGGTAAACTATTTAAATAGTCTTATACCTCCTAAGAAAATAGAAGCAGTCTTTAAAAGTCTCCCAGTAACAACAGCAACAACAACAAAGCCCAGGAACAGATGGTTTTAGCACAGAATTATACCAGACTTTCAAAGAAGAGATAATACTAGTACTTCTCAAACTACTTCACAAAATAGAAACAGAAAGAATATTGCCAAACTCATTCTATAAGACTACAGTTACCCTGAAACCTAATCCACACAAAGAATGAACAAAGAAAGAGAATTTCAGACCAATCTCCCTTATGAACATTGATGCAAAAATATAAGAATAAAATACTTGCAAACCAAATTCAGGAACATATCAAAAACACAATACACCATGATCAATAGGCTTCATTCCAGAAATGCAGAGGTGGTTAAATTCATGAAAATCCATCAATGTAATTCACCATATAAACAAATTGAAAGAAAAAAAAATCACATGATCATTAGATGCTGGAAAAGCCTTTTACAAAATCCAACACCCCTTCATTGTAAAAGTCTTGGAGAGATCAAGAATACAAAGCACATACCTAAACACAATAAAGGTAATATATAGTTAGTCAATAGCCAAATTAAATGGAAAGAAAATTAAAGCAATTCTACTAACATCAGGAATAAGGCAAGGCTGTCTACTCTTTATGTATCTCTTCAGTATAGTACTTGACATTTTAGCTAAAGCAAAAAGACACATAAGGAGACCAATTTGGAAAGGAAGAAGTCAAAGTATCACTATTCTCAGATATGATAGTATACATAAGTGACCCCAAAAACTCTACCAAAGAACTCCTACAGCTAATAAATACCTTCAGCAAAGTAGCTGGATACAAAATTAACTAAAAACAAAACAAAACAAAACAAAAAACCAGTAGCCCTCCTTTATACAAATGATAAACGGGCTGAGAAAGAATCCAGGGAAACAACACCCTTCAGAAAAGCCACAAATAATATAAAATATCTTGGTGTAACTCTAACCAAGCAAGTGAAAAATCTGTATGACAAGGACGTCAAGTCTCTGGAGCTTCAAGTCGCTGAAGAAAGAAACTGAAGAAGATATTTGAAATTGGATAGATCTTCCATGCTCATGGATTAACAGGAAAAAAAATGGCCATTTTACAAAAGTCATCTTTAGATTCAATGCAATTTCCATCAAAATTCCAACACTTTTTTAAAAAATAGACTTTGAAAGAACATTTCCCAGCTTCATATGAAAAAACAAAAACCCCAGCAGGATAGCTAAATGAATCATGTTAAACAGACAAACAAACAAAGAAAAAACAAAAAAACGTCTAAAGGTATTGCTATCCCTGCTTTCAAGCTGTGCTACAGAGCAATAGTAATAAAAACAGTGTGGGCTGGTATAGAAACAGACAGACTGATCAATGGAATTGCATCCAAGACCCAGAAATAAACCCACAAACCTATCGACACTTGATTTTCAACAAAGAAGCCCAAACCATATGTTATGGTTTGTACATGCTTGGTCCAGAGAGTGGCACTATTAGAAGGTGTGGCCTTGTTGGAGTAGGTGTGGCCTTATTGGAGTAGGTGTGTCACTGTGGGTATGGGCTTTAAGACCATCATTAGCCAGTATTCTGCTAGCAGCCTGCAAACGACGATGTAGAACTCTCAGCTCCTGCACCATGCCTGCCTGGGTGCTGACATGCTCTTGCCTTGATGATAATGGATTGAACCTCTGAACCTGAAAGCCAGCCCCAATTAAATGTTGTCCTTATAAGAGTTTCCTTGGTTATAGTGTCTGTTCACATCAGTTAAACCCTAATTAAGACACCATTCAATGAACAAAGAAAGTATCTTTAACAAATTATGCTGGTCTAACTGGATGTCAACATGTAGAAGAATGAAAATAGATTCATATTTTTTTACCCTGCACAAAACTGAAGTCCAAGTGGATCAAAGACCTCAACATAAAACCAGATATACTAAATTTAATAGAAGAAAACATGGGAAATAACCCGAACACATTGGCACAGGGGAAAATTTTCTGAACATGACACCAGTGGTTCAGGTTCTAAGAAAAACAATTGATAAATGGGACCTCATGAAACTAAAATGCTTCTGTAAGGCAAAGGCTACTGTCAATAAGACAAAACAACAGCCTACTTTTTGGGAAAAGATCTTCACCAGCACTACATCTCACAGAGAGCTAATATCAAAATATATAAAGACAACAACAAGTCAAATAACCCAATTAAAAAATAGGGTACAGAGCTAAACAAAATTCTCAGCAAAGGAATCTCCAATGGCCAAGAATCACTTAGAGAAATGTTCAATGATCCTTAGTCACCGGGGAAATGCAAGTCAAAACAACCCTGAGAATCCATATTACACCCATCATCATGGCTAAGTTAAAAAACTCAAGAGACAGCACATGATGGATGTGGACAAAGGGAACACTCCTCCATTGCTGGAGGGAGTGCTTGTACAACCACTCTGGAAATCAGTCTGGCTGTTTCTCAGAAAATTGGGACTAGTTCTACCTCAAGACCCAGCTATACCACTCCTGGGCAAATAACCAAAAAATGTTCTACCATGCCACAAGGACATTTGTTCCCCTATGTTCATAGCAGCTTCACTCATAATAGCCAGAAACTGGAAACAACCCAGATGTCCCTCAACCGAAGAATGAATACAAACATTGTGGCTCATCTACACAATGGAATACTACTCAGCTATTAAAAACAAGAATATCATGAATTTTTCAGGCAAATGGATGGAATTAGAAAATATCATCCTGACGGAGGTAACCCAGACCTAAAAGGACGTGCATGGTATGTACTCGCTGATTAGTGGATATTAGGCCAAAAGTTCAGGATTCTAACACTCCACAAATCCAAAGAAGCTAAACAATAAGGAAGGTCCAAGGAAGGATGCTTGAATCTCATTTCAAAGGGGGAATAAAATAGTCATAGGAGGCAGAAGGGGGAAGGAACTGTTTGGAGACAGGATGTGGGCGATGTGTTCAGGATCAGGTACGAGAAGATACAGGAGAAAGGGCTAGAGGGCCAGGAGAATGAATGGAAATCAGTGGCTGGTGGGAGTTTGTGGATGGAAGTCCCACCACAAACTTCATTTGGGGGACCCAAATGAAGACCAAGCTGCACATTTGCTACATATGTGGAGGGTCTATGACTTGCCAGAAACCTGGAATAGAATATCCCAGGAATTTATGGGGTTGACTTTAGCTGAGACTCCTACCAGTGGGGATATGGAACCTGAATAGGATATGCCACTTCCTATAGACAGGCAGGACTCCCAGTGGAGAGAATAAGGACACCAACCCACCCACAAACTTTCCACCTAAAATTTGTCCTGTCTACAAGAAATGCAGAGACAAAGATGGAGCAGAGACTGAGGGAATGGTCAACCAATAACTGGCCAAACTTCAGACACCAATCCCTGACACTATTAATATTACCCTGTTATGCATGCAGACAGGAGCAGAGCATAACTGTACTCTGAGAGGCTCTACCCAGCAGCTAACTGAAACAGATTCAGATACCCATAGCCAAATGTTGGATGGATCTTGGAGATTCTTATAGAAAAGTTGAGGAAAGGATAGAGGGCCCTAGAGGGGATAGGAACTCCATAGGAAGACTAACTGGGACACTTGGGGACTCTCAGAGACTGAACTACCAACCAAAGAGCTAGACATGGGCTAGACATAGACCCTCCACATATGTAGCAGATGTGCAGCTTGGTCTTCATTTGGGTCCCCCAACGACTAGAGCAGGGGCTGTTCCTAAAGCTGTTGCCTGTCTGTGGATCCTGTTCCTCTAACTGAGCTGCCTTGTCTGGCCTCAGTGGGAGAGGATAAGCCTAGCCCTGTAGACTTGATATGCCAGGGTAATGGGATGAGGGGAGGGTTCACCTCTCAGAGAAGAAGGAGGAGGGAATGGGGGGAAGGGACTGTATATGTGTGGGGGAACCAGGAGGAGGGGGATAACAATCAGTATGTAAAGTGAATAAATAAATAAATTAATGGAAAAATAGAATTCATGATTTGATTTTCAACACAGGGTCTCATTTGTGCCAGCCTGGCCTTGAATTCGCTATGCAGCCGAAGACTACCTTGAACTCCTGTTTCCACTCCCTCCACCCTGAGAGTGCTGGGATTACTGGTGTATGCATCTTACCCAGTTTATACTGTGCTCAGGACTGAATACCAGGCTTTGTGAATGAAAGGCAATTACTCTCCCAACTAAGCTACAAGTTCATGTTTGAAAATTTGCCAGTAAGCATCAGGAGAGATGGCTTCATTGTTGAAATCTTCCAACATTTAAAGAGAATCTAACACTAAACTTACATAAACTCAGAGAAGAGAAAGGGAAACAGTTCCCACATCTGGTCTGTGAAGCCAGAATAAGGTCAGCAATCTCACAAGAAGAGAATGTACCAAGACAAGCTCTCTTGTAGATATGAAAACATTTCCCATTATTAGCAAAGCCAAATTCAGCAGTGAACGTATGAAAAGATAATCATGATTGATTTGCTGGTGATCCCAAGGATTCTAGCTTTACTGAATATTTTAAAACAAATTTATATTATTCACCATATCAACCAAAAAAATCAAGGCATAAAATTATTTCCTGTGTCCAGATGTGGTGGTGCACACCTATAATCCTGCAACTCAGGAGTCAGAGGCAGGAAGATGGCTGCATATTTGAGTCTAGCTAGAGAGTCATAGCAAACTCCAGGCTACCAAGGCTACACACTGAAACTGTCCCAACAAAAGCCAAAACCAGGTGTTGAGGATATAGCCCAGTGGTAGATTACCTGCTTAGTAAGCATAAGGCACTATATTCAATACCCAGTATGGATAGAACAAAACCCACAAACAAACAAATGAAACCAAAATTATTTCCTCAAAGCAAAAGTAGTTTCAAGTTACGTGCACAATTAAAGGTCTCACAGCATATGAGGAATACAAGAGAATGCAGGAAGTTAGATCCCCCAGACGGCCGTGGTTGACCCATCTCTTCTTCCCCTTACTTGTAATTCTGGGGCAGAATGTATCCCAGATGTGCCATCTGGAGGCAAGGAGAAAATCTGTACTTCAGACTCTTTCATCCTAGAATATGTCTCAACATGCTTGTGCTCCACCACACTGGGGAGTGTTTTCCGGGCCTTGGTCAAGGTGCTGTGTGGAGCCTGAGCAGATGAGACTGTCCATGCAAGCCTCTTGGAACTGGTTTGCCATGGATCCCGAGTATCTGTTTATCCTTGCTGTCCATCTGCTGTAATAAATCTGCTCTGCCTGACTTATGGGAGTGTTCTGTGTCAGCAGGCTTATGCAATTGACAGAAAACCTTTGCAGAGAACTTCTGTAGTCTAGTAATGTATATGTATCTGTGCCCCCACAGAAAGCCTCACAGTTAACGCTGAGTTCCTGAGAGCTTTCCGTCCATAATTGGGAATGAAAGAAGGATTGCCTGTTGGCACCACACTTCTTCAATACCATAACGTAGTTCCGGCCAGTGCAAATTGGAAAGAAAAAAAAGAAAATTGGAAAGGAAAAGAAAAAGAAAAAAATTAATAAAATATGACACAACTTGTACAAAGAAAAGCAGAAGCAGTTTATAGATACTTAGGGTTAATAAATGGGCTTAGCAAGACTGCAGAATTGGTGACCACTCGGTAAAAGCAGCCTTCCGGTGACAATGCCAAGAATCAGATGGGATCTTTTAAAGAATTATGCTATTTCTAATGTCATTAAAGATGAATTATTTAGAAATAAAGATGGATATGTGAGAGTTCTACACAGAGGGCCATGAAACTGAGAAAACCCCTAATAGTACAAAGATGTTAATTCTTTCTAGACATCCAAAGTTGTTTTTTTTAAAGATTTATTTATTATTTATTATATGTAAGTACACTGTAGCTGTCTTCAGACACTCCAGAAGAGGAGTCAGATCTCATTATGGATGGTTGTGAGCCACCATGTGGTTGCTGGGATTTGAACACAGGACCTTCAGGAGAACAGTCCGTGCTCTTACCCACTGAGCCATCTCACCAGCCCCAACATCCAAAGTTTTAATGTAAAAGCAGAAACAGTGTGTGTATGTGTGTGTGTGTGTGTGTGTGTGTGTGTGTGTGCACAAGTTTGGGTGAGTGTGATCATGTGAGTGAGTGTGTAGATGTGAGTGAGAGTATATGTGTGAATGGATTGGGTGAGTGTGTTTGTATGTGTGAGTGTGTAAAAAACAAAGTTTACACAATTGTGTGTTATATGACCACATGGAAAAGATGCAAGATGGACAGACAGCAACAAAGCCCAAGGCCCAGAAGCACACGCCAACACACTTACCATTGACTTAGGTAGAAGAGTGCCATTGGAACTCAGGGAAAAGATGCTATTTTCTACAAATAAACCTGGGTTAACTGATTACTCAGAGGAGAAAAAAAAAATCAATGGCTCCTCCCTACATCACACAAAAAGATAAATTCCATCTAAAAATGAAAAATAAAATAAACCAAGAAAGTAGCATAGGGCTGAAGAGATGGCTCAGAGGATACAGACAAAGGCTGCTGATCCCGATGACCCGAGTTTGATCCCCAGGATTCCCAGGGTGGAAGGAGAGAACTGCTCCAGAATTCTCTTCTGACCTCCACATATGTGCCAATGCATAAGCAGCCACACTCACAAACACACACTCACACGTGCATGTATGGGTATGTGCACACACAATAAATAAAAATGTAATGGGAGCAGCATAACAGTATCCTTGTATCCTTCAGAAGGAAGATATTTCTAAGACAGACGCAATCATCATCAGTTACAGGTTGGAGAGTTGACTCAGCCATTAAAAGCACTTAAGGACCCAGGTTCTGTTCTCAGCACCCACATAGATGCTCACACCGGCTTGAAACACCCGTTCTAAGGGATCTAATGCTTTCTTCCAGACTCTGCAGGCACTAGACATATACATTATATACTTACATATATTATGGCAAAACATTCATTCCTACATATAAAAGACAAATAAAACTTTAACAATAGTAATTGTGTGCTGGATAGTTTTATGTCAACTTGATACAAGCTACAGTTATCTGAGTGGAGTAGAGAAAAGGGCCTGCATAAGATGCAGCTGAAAGGCATTTTCTTAATTAGTGACTGATGGGGGAGGGTTCAGCCAATCGTGGGTGGTGCCATCCCTGGGCTGGTAGGCCTGGGTTCTATACAAAGCAGGCTGAGCAAGCCACGGAGAGCAAGCCAATACAGCAGCATCCCTCCATGGC
This sequence comes from Mus pahari, assembly GCF_900095145.1. Lineage (NCBI taxonomy): Eukaryota > Metazoa > Chordata > Mammalia > Rodentia > Muridae > Mus > Mus pahari. Next base: position 129,275,733 of record NC_034592.1, on the reverse strand, counting down.
CTCTGCATCAGCTCCTGCCTCCAGGATCCTGCCCTGCTTGAGTTCTTGACCTGACTTCCTTCAGTGAAGAAATGTTACCCAAATAAACCCTTTCCTCCCCAACGTGCTTTTCAGTCATGGTGCATTGCTGAAGCAAAAGAAATGCTAAGACATCCAGTTTCTAGCGGGAGTAAGAAAATGAAAACAAGTATAGCAGAAAAAGTTTAAAGGATGAGTTCAGAGTCAACATCCAAATACACTGTCATTTTAGAAGTAAAGGGAAGGAAAGCCAATTGAAGTGAGAAACTCAGCAACGGCAGGGCTGAAGGAGTTACCAGAGGGATGTACCTGCTGGTTATGAGGCCCATGGAATTTCATCCCTGAGCAACTTATGAACCAACCTGCCTCTGTCGTGGTCTTGGGAGTCATCTTATAAGAAAGACAAACTAGATTAATTTCTGTTTGTAGTTAAACCTCTATTTCTCAAAGATTGGAATATGTTCTACCTATAACCTAAGCTACAATGGTCCTGTAACTGCCTCTTCCAGGAAGTGGCAACCAGATTCCCCATTTGGAAACATCTACCGCTGAGCTATAAAAACCTTATCTTTCCCATGCCCAGAACTGTCCTCTCGAACCCTCCCTTAGGCAGAGGCAGCCCATATACACAAATAAAGAAACTTGTTTTAATTATCTGGCCATGATGACTTAGGTAGATAGCCTTTCTCCTCACATTTTGGGAAGTTCTGATAGCTATGGGCAGGTTCGTAAAGGTGACTGGGCGTCAAAAGCACATAAAGCCAGAGACTAGAACCAAAGGGACAATGGGTTAATGCTCTGGAACTTTCAAAAGAAAAGTGGATTTTAAACTAAAACAATTTTTATTTTTTATTTATTTATTTATTTATTTTGGTTTTTCAAGACAGGGTTTCTCTGTATAGCCCTGGCTGTCCTGGAACTCACTCTGTAGACCAGGCTGGCCTGGAACTCAGAAATCTGCCTGCCTCTGCCTCTCAAGTGCTGGGGTTAAAGGTGTGCGCCACCACACCCGACTTCTAAAACTATTCTCAACAGTGAAAATATCAATCAGTGAAGCTGTATCAGTAAGGGAAAATTGTTAGTGTGTGTGCGCGCGCGCACGCGCGCACACGTGCATGCTATAGTGCCAGTCCATGAGTTGAGGTCAGAGGCTTAACCACTTTGATTTTTTTTTTTCATTGTTAAAACTCACAAATAGGACTCTTAATATATTCTTTCTTGCTCACTGGTTTGCCACCACTTAGGAGATTTGGGCTTATAGTTATTTATGTCTGTGTACCTGCGTAGCAACAGGAGACAACCAGATGAGTTCGGAATCCTTACTCATCTCTGTCTTTTTTTTTTTTTCTGTGAGGGAATTTCTCTCTCAGTGGTAGCCTCTAGCTCATGATCTTCCTGCCTCTGCCTTCCGAGTGGGAAGGTTACAGACCTGCACCATTGTAAATTTGGCCCTCTGCCAGTGTGCCTGTCGTGACTTGGCTGCAGCAGCTTACACCGTCACCCAGGACCCCCCAGGTACAATGCATTTCCACTGTGGCTATAAGTTGTGTATTTTCCTAGGCTATATGTGCCCCCTTTAAAAGGTCTCTTCCTGTCTTGTTCGTTCTGTCTCCCGATCCTTCTGTCTGCCTGTCTTTGTCTCTCTTTCTCTCATGTCCCACTTTTCAGGCTCCCTACTCCCCCAATATCTCTCCCAGGTTGGCTCTGTTGGATGGTTGGCTCTCTTAGCACACCTTGCTCCCAGACCAAAGGCATCTCCTGCTGCTTTCTTTATCCTAAAGAAGCCCCAATTCACCCAAAAACCTGTATGAGAGGAGAGCTAGCTTTCAAAAATCTAGACACACACACACAAGCCTGTCAACTCCTCCTTCAAATGCTGTTTTGGCATCTTTGCTTTAGATCTTTCTGATTTTTAGCTGCTAAAATATTTTTTAAAAACTCATTCTTTTAAGAAATCTATGTACAATCTGTAATATCTCAGCAACCACTTGTATCCGTGATTAATGACTTCAAGGGGCAGGAGCCCTGCCCCTATGTCTCTAGCAAAATTCTGTCATTAGTGTTTGGTACAGTGTCTAACAGAGCAGTCATGTGGATCTTTATTGAATGACTGAGTCAGAGTGAATGAACTGAATTGTACAGGCTAGTGAACTTGGAAGTCTGTCTAAGATTATGTAATAACTTTCTATGTCTGTCTGTCTGTCTATGTGTGTGCATTTTGCTGTATCTCATATAAACATCCTTTTAAACCTCTTCCCAGGCTAAACATAACTTTCCTGCCCTTGGAAAATGACAATATCCTTTATAGTTGGCTAATTTCACTTAACATTCGTTTCCCTTCACAACTTTGCAATTTCTAAGCAGGTGATTGAAACACCAGCTGAAGCCCGGGGCCTTTCCCACCTGTGAGTCCCACAGGCTGTGATTCAGCCTGCTGCATCATTTCTCCCAGAGTGGATGCCACTGATGGAGACTCGAGAAGCTTTCTGCCTAGTAAAGGGCTTCTTTCAAAATGAGTTGAAAGCCCGAGGGTTGCTCTGTGGCACCGACACTCTCTTGTTTCTTAAATTCTCCTTGTCTTGTGGAAGAAATCCTGCACACAGCATTCAGTAGAATCAGAGCGGGCTCCTTCGCCCCTCCTTCAGCCTCAGCACCTGTTTGTTTAGAATTACCATGGACCCCTGGGGAGCCTTTTTCCTCTGCTGGCTTAGATAGATACAGTTGGCCCTCTGTATCCACCAACTTAAAAAAAGAAAAAAAAAATTCTAAAAATGTCTGTACTGAACACATGCAGACTTTATTCTTGTTATTATGCCTTAACAATACAGTACAACAGCTATTTGAATGGAATTCCTACAGTACTGGGAATTATAAGTAACCTCCGGATGATTTAACACACACTGGAGGATGTTCATAAGGTCTGTGCAAAGACTGCACTGTTTTTACTATTTTATTCGAAGGATTAAGCATGTATGGATTTAGGTATCCAAGGGAGTCCTGGAGCTGATCCTCGGACAGATATTAGAAGACTCCATCACATAGACACTATAGCTAAATCTAAACCGAACAAACTGACGCGGCTACAAGCAAGACCTTCGGGATGTAAGGTCTTCAAGGATGAAGGAATGTCTGCCTAACAGGGAAAGAATGTGTTAAAGTCTGTCTGCCTGGATTAAGGGTCTCCTGGCCTGTGAGGTCTGCCAGGAAAATTCTTTCCTTTGTCTCAGCATGCCCCCAGCTGGCAGTCGGAGTTTACAATTTGTTTTCAAATATCTTGGCGGGGCTACAGGATCTGGTATTTAAAAGGAAAAGGGGTACATGAAGATTTCCCCTGCCTGCAGCACTCTGCGAAAATAATAATCGTCGGGGGGGGGGGGGTGATCTTTGGGCTGTTGCAACACGTGAGGATTAACTATTGAAATAAAATTCCTTCTGTTTGAGAACAAGCAATTCATTCAGGCCGGGTCTTTCTGCTGCGGGCTGAGGTCTTTTGCATTTTTTGCATCAATGTTTTCCCACTCTCTCTATCCAACCCCCTCCCTCCCAGGAGACAGAGTGGGGGTGGGGGTGGGGGCGGATAGAAATCACGGTCAGTGTACCACTGGTTCCTTTACTGTATTAGGAATGGACCTGTCACGAGTGGGAAAAACCCTTCATTCTGAGTTTAAGGAATGTGGCCAATGCTGCCAGGGTTCTGCCTGTGCTCCCTAACTCACCCTAGCCTGCAGACAGTCCCCTTGCTTGGTACACTTGCTTCTCCCTATTTGAGCTTATCAGTACTAAAAGGGGGCAGAGCAGACATGCCATGGAATTAAAACCCTAGAAATGACCATCAATTCTAAGATCCTTGCTTCTCAGAGAGATAGTTCCTTATAAGCTCTCAGAGGATCACCAGGGATAGAGTTACAGGATCCCATGGCAATAGCCCATTCACTGTTGCAAGCTGGTTACCCCTTGACTTATTTTCATCACTTATGGTCTTCCTGGACCAGCTCCCCAGCAGGTCATCTAGACCCAAACCCTCATCTCGGGCTCTATCCTGAGGAAACACATACTAACTCAGGCAGCCTGTCCCATGGTAGGAGATGCTAAAGGCAGGCCAGAGAGTAGTAGACAGGATGTAGGCTTGTTGGTAGACTGCTTACCTAGCATGCATGGAGACCTGGGCTCACTCTCCAGTACCACATGGACCATGTGGGATGCAATTGTGACACTCAAGAGGTAGAGACAGAAAGGAAGATCAGAGGTTCAAGGTCATCCTTGGCTACTTAGTCAATTCAAGGCTAGTCTTGGATACAAAAGACCCCATCTCTAAAACCAAAATAAAGTTTTTAAAAAAAAAATCAAGTCAGCCTTCTTGGCATCCACCCCAACATCTGGGGTTGTCTACAACTTCTTTTCTCATTTAAAATCAGTTCTGGTCCTTGGTTGACAGCCAGGATGGTCCCCGCAGGATAATTTCTGAAGTGCTCCTGGATGCATACTGAAGTTGTCCACTTGGGAGAGTAACCGATAGAAGCTGAGTGACAGTCCTGTCGAGATCTGCCTTTATCCATCAAATTCTGAGTGTGGAGCTGGGTCAGCAGAAGATGAGAAGCTCTTTGTTGACTGGTCCATGTTGACTTACAGACAATTTCACTAGGCTCTGCCCAACAGCTACCTAGCAACAGCTTACCTCACAGCCGACCAGGTTCCCTCTTTCTGTCCTTCTCTCTTCCCTCCTTCTCTGCCCTCATAGCTCTGTTTCCCAGCTTCTCGGGGTTCCGTTCCTTCCCCCCCCCCCATAGTAAATCTACTTTATACTAGGCCTGTCTCATGGTGTGATTCCTCAAGGGAGCACCTCCTCATGGGCTTGCCAAGGTCCCCCTGCCGCCGCATTATACCGCATTATAAAGCATGACAGTCCACTCACCACTAATCATGGCTAATCACTGCATCGCAGTGACAAGGTTCTGATTTGCCCAAAGATTATTTAGGTCTAGCATCCTTGGCAAATGGAGGATCCCTAATTACACTGCCACCTTCTAATGGAAGATGCTGTTGACTTCTCAGGGTGAGCTCCTAAGGCAACTTGAATCCTTTCCCCAGGACTTTGCATTACAGAGATTGTATTCTACTGGCTGGTTTCTTACTGCTATAATAAAATGCTGGAGGCAGGCTACTTTATAAAGGATAGAGGCTCACAGTTTGGAAAGTGCAAAGTCTAGTGACTTCTGGTGATGACTTTCTTGCAGACAGGGTCCTGAGGCAGCAAAAACTATCATGTAGAAAGAGACAGAGAGTCCATGTGTGGATGTGTGTCTCTGCTGGAACACTCAGACAACATTATCTGGATATATATATATATATATATATATATATATATATATATATACACTGTAGTACAGGCATGTATGATTTTGGTTGCATTGGTTTTTATAAGCTATATTCACATTATTAAAACAGCACATATAAACTCTTATGCAATCTCCACTAAAATTAATTACATGAAACCCAGAAATTCTAGTTCAGACTTAAGAGAAATAAAAGGATGTATCTATAATAAGACATGTTATCACTCATACTTTGATTTCAAAATGTAGCGCAAAGCAACAGTCATTGAAACAGCATGGCCTGACACAAGATAGACACATAGGCCAGTGGGACAGAAATGAGAGTACCTCTCTCATACTTATGGTCTAAATGTTCATGCCAAGGCTCCGGTTGAAACGATATTGTCAATGTGATAGTATCAAGAAGTAGGGTGGTTGGAAGATGATTGAGTCCTGATGGGAGTACCCTAGTAAATAAGACTTTAAAGTACCCACCCCCTTTATTTAAAGGGGCCTTCAATACTACTGCTAATGCTACACAAAGCAGTTATTCTTGTCTAGAGTCTAAACAAGACATCAGCCAGGTCCTATAAAATGCCTCTAAGGTGTGAATTGCATCATGGAATTGATCTCCTTTGAGACATTTGTGAATCTTATAACACATGTGATGCTCTCATGGCTGGGCTCAAATATCCTAGTGCCCATGGAAAGGCTCACAATCTCCTGGGTGGGTAGTGTTCCTGTTGGCTAAAGGCAGTTCTCTAGAGAAGGTCGTGGCTGGGAGCTGTTGGCATCATCACTCCCACAGCTGGGAGACAGGACATGATGTTATTTGGGGGAATCTGGGTTGTACAGGATCATGCATAGAACCTAGTGACCTTTCTAAGAGCCTTAATGCTAGTATAAATGGATTATGAGTTTTTGGCTTACACCTTTGCTGTTTTCTCAGTCTTGCCCATCCTATTTCCAAATACTTAGATGGAAATATGTTAGAGTAAGTTTTAACTAAGTGGCAGCAAAATTGGCACTTAAGGTGTAATGAATGCATCATGAAGTATTTCAGAGTAACTAATAGACATCAGTGAGCTACAGCCTTTCAGAGATCCATAAAAAACTAACTCCCAAAGTCATCTGAGGTTACTGGGGACTCTCTTATGTGCAGATATAACCTCAAATCAATACCTATCTCTTGTTCTTTGTCCTGGGACATCCATGTCATTGAAGGGTGGAGCATCCATGGCCAGCTAAAGTGGGTATTCACTAAGATGGTGGCAAATTGTTTCACTTCCCAGTCCAAGGAGGTTACTGCACCTGCATCCCTTCCAGTCAGGATACCATCCATGCCTTAAAGTCTTCTTTGCTCTGCCACTCTCTGTTAATTATTGCTACAGTTGCTCCAGGGTCTCTTCAGAAGCTCACAGGAAATCTCCAGCTCAGTTCCTTGAGTTCTTCTGGAAGTCCTGGGAACAGTGATGGGAGTCTCTGCTTTTCCACCTCTGGGTACCACTGGGGTCATTGCTGTCTTCCTGTGAGCAACCTGAGAGGTAAACTCTCCCTCAGTGTCTCTCCTGTGCTGCTCATCAGAACTGTGCTGTTTATCAGAACAGACTTGCACTGGTTTGAAGAAGAGCATAGAGCAATTTGTTCTTGGTTTGTCTACCTGAGGAAACAGCCATTGGGAGAAGTGATTGTCAACCTCCCTGACCCCACTTCTCTTAGCCTTTGGTTGTACAATATGCAACTACAGCGCCAACCTCACTGGTTGCTATGAAGTTTCAGGGAGTTGAGATAGGAAGACATCTGGAACAGTGCCTGGCTCATAGGAGGTGGAGGTGGGACTTCAGGAATGCCTACGAGAGCATTACTTCTCAAGTTTTATGGTTAAATGGACTCTATGAAAAGGTTTAAGATGGCAGAGTACTTGCCTAGAATATGTGAGGACCCAAGTTCCACCTCTAGGACTTAAAAAGAAAGGAGAAAAAGGGCTGGAGAGAGGGATCAATGGTTAAGAGTACTTGTTGCTCTTGCAGAGAACCCAGGTTCCATCTCCAGCACCTACATAGTGGCTTACAGCCATTAGTAATCCCAGTCTTAGGGGATCTGCTGAGCTCTTCTGACTTCTACAGGCACCAGGTACCCATGTGGTTCACATATATACATGTAGGTAAAACACTCAAACACATAAAATAATAAATAAATCTTTAAAAATTCAAAAAGTAAAAGAAAAGAATGCCTTATAGTCCTAAATTTATATTAAACATATTTGGCTCAATAAGGGAAGCCTTAGAGAGGACTCAAAAAGTAGATCATACAACTTGGAAACTGGAGGCAGGCAGAATACAGCCTAGCCTAATTCAAGCATTACAGGATTCAGAACTGTACAGACCTGCTTTGGAGTTCTTGCTCATTCTCCTGAAACTCAATCTAGCTGATAACACAAGCAAGCAATGTATCTATCATAGGACATTAGTTTAAATGAGAAAGTATAGCCTAAGGACACAGTAAGATCTATAACTAGACAACATGGTATGTAGTCTCAGTTTGTATCACCTCTTCATTGAATAACTGAAGGGTTAATCTTTCTCTGTTCTCAATTTTCTTCAGTTGTCCAACTGATAATGGTAACTTTTATTTTTTATTAGATTGAATATAAACATTTACACCTGTTTGGTTTTTTTCTAGTATTGAGGACTGAACCTAGGGCTCAGGCACATTAGAACTGCTGAACAATGACCTTAGTAATATAACATCTAGGGCCAAAACATAAAAAAAATTATATTTGAATATTTTTATTATATAATTATATTATTTTTAATAATGTAACCATGGACTTTCCCACCCAAACTCCAGTCCCTAAAGTAACGACTCTGAGACATAATTATATATGGACAAATACTTAGACCATAAGCTTGGGCTTGTTCCCTGACTCTCTCATAACTTAACTAACCCATTTATTGCATTCTATGAGTACCACATGGCTGGTTACCTCTCCTCAGTTTTATGAATCTGTCTCCTCAGAGTTCAGGTCGAATCTCTTCCTGTGCCTGATTCCATCCCAAAGTTCTTCTTTCTCTATAGGAACACCCACCTTCTATTTCCTGCTTCAGCTCATTGGCTAATCAGCTTTTCATTGATAGGTGATGCTTCCATACAGAACACAAGAGATTCTCCCTACACATAATGTTAAAAAATATTAGCTACTGTGATGGTTAATCACAGTTGCCAACTTGACTGGACTTGGCATCATTGTGAAAACATACCTCTAGAGTGTGTCTAATGAGGGTGTTTCCAGAATGGTCTGACTGAGGAGGGAAAGCCTACCTTGAATGGTACTTAGATGAAATGCAAAGGAGAAATGAACAGGGTGCCTACATGCATCTCTCTTTGCTTCCTGGAGACACAATGTGACCAGCTGCCTCAGCTTTCACCAACATGCCTCTTCACTGTGACAAACTATATCCCTCCTAAACTATGAGCCAGAATAAAGCCTCCTCCCTCCCTCCCTCTCTCTCTCCTCCCTCCCTCCCTCCCTCCCTCCCTCCCTCTTTTCCTCCCTCTCTCCCTTCCTTAAGTTGCTTCTGTTGCTGCAAAGAGAAAACTAAACCAGTAGTATCAACTAGGATGATAAAAACACAAGTCATGAAAGTGATATGAGGCAATTTTAGGTGGGTTTAATTTAGTATAATGTATAATATTAGTTTTCTTATATTTTACTCCAAATCTGAAATAATGTAAGTCCCTGAAATAATGTTTAAGTTAGAACAGTGTCATTTCAAAGCTGACAGATGGAGTGAATTATGTTCTGTCACCATATGGCTAGTAATCAGAAATGCTTACCTCCTTTCCTGAGATGAATGTTGAATTATAGAGGCTTTGCATTCTGGTATTTCTTTTGGAACAATACCCTTCGCATAAACTGCCACCAGCTTGTATACAAAAAGCCCCTGAGCACTGTCTGACATAGAGAGGAAAGCTTCGTGAACGTCAATTACCATGAACACATCAGCTTCAGTAATAGACCAAGCAAATAACTTCAGTTTCCATAAACTTAGTTGAGTCCCTTTCCACCAACTGCAGAGAATCCATTGGTGAAGAAAGGCAGATGACAGGACAAGCTTGATGTTAGCACCCAGCCTGATGTTAGCACCCCTGTGCAGATCTCTTCTTACTAGCCGCCCACTGGAGCCACTGTACACCAGTTCCACCTTGCCATATGCACAGCCTGCCTCTTTGACCATGTTCTGAGAGCTGTGACATTGGTGTGCCTTTTCTTTATCATATGCTATATTGTCTAATAGAACTCCAGATTGTTGGGACTGTGGTCTAGATGCTAATAGTGGGTCACTTGGGGTGGGCCTTAAAGGTTATAGTTGCTTGTGGTGCTGGCCTGAGCTCTCTGCTTCTTCATTGGCCAACTTGTATCTCTACCTCACTCACCCACTGCCATGATTCCCCATCATGTCTTCTCCATCATGATGGACTTAAAACTAAGCAAGACAAAATAAATTGCTTGTCTGTTGTTGCCACTGTAGGTATTTCATTACCTGTAGTGATGAGAAAAGTAACTAAATTACCAAGTAATGGGCAAAATTTGGAATATATATGTATATGTGTATGTATATGCATATGAATATATATTTCCATTTTTCATTAATAAATGGCCTGCCTGGTCTGCTCTTCCCTGGCCATGCAGACCAAGGTGGAGAAGCCTCAGGAAGAGAGTAGCCATGACTTTTGTAAGAAGTTGACAATTAGTCAACGATAAATACTAAGGAGAGGAAAACTATTCATGATATGAACTCAGAATACTCACAGCACTCCCATTAAGGAAGAGAATGTATTCAAAGAAAGAATGTATACACAGTTTTTTTGGATGTAGTATTATGGTTGTATATTGCTATGCAACATAATACCCAAACTTATTGGCTTAATCTCTAGCTATCATTTTACTACTGTTCATTGCTTCTGTGGGTTGAGAAACCAGGAAGGCACCTTTCATGGAACTTACATGTAAACGGATGGATGGCTCATCTACACATGGTGAGGAATCTCTTTCTCTTTCCATGTGCTCTGCACAGGATTTCTGTGCTTCTTTGGATATGGTGTCCTCTGTCCATCATGTTTCTGTTGTGGCAGCTAAAAGTCTGTAACAGCAGGCAGGCATCCCAGTCCCCAAAGCAAAAGCTAGGTTACTTTTTATGTCCTTGCCCTGAAGTCATTTCTGCTGAACTCTGTTGAGTAGGAGCGAATCTCAAGACAGTACAAATTCAAAGGTAAGTGAATTGGAGTTCAGTTGTTGACAGAAGAAGAAGGATTTAGAAGATAACAGTGAAGTGGCCACGGTCAGAAAATATAACCTGTGCCCTCCACACTCGTGTGTATGTGCATGTGTGTGTGCATGTGTGTGTATGTGTGTGTGTGTATGAATTAGTAAGTTCATTTATCTTCTAATACTATGAAAGTATCTACAGAAAAATAAATGAGCACAATCAGTACAAATAACTTGACTAATAAGATATATGCAAGCTGTAACTGTGGTGAGTTGGCTCAGAGGAGGAAAGAACTTGTTGCCAAGCCCAAAGACTCAAGTTCAACACCTAGACCCCACGTTATGGAAGGAGAGAAATCCCATAAGTTTTTGACCTCTACATCAGTTACCTGGCACATGAACACACAGACACAAATGGACAGATAGCCGCACACATTTGTGCACACACGTACACACACTCACACACTGTGCCAGTTCAGTAACTGTCTGAGGTTGTCTACCCTTGGCCACTGCCAGTGAGCCTCCTGTCTTTTCCAGCCAGCTAGAGTGAATGCTTGTGCATTCTTAGATGAGAGAGTGTTGGCTAATGACTATCAGCAGCTCCAGAAATGAAGGAAATCAGTGATACAATAAAAACTCTAATTGCTTGGCACTGGTGTTTAGGCCTCATTAGGTAGATTTGTAACAACTTCAAGAGAAATAAACTCCTGCGTCAATAGATAACAAGGCATGAAATAGGCTATTTCCTTCCTGAAAGGTATAAAAGCTTCCCATGGCCTGATCTACTCACTCAGTAGATTATTTCCTGTCATCTCAGTTAATTGAATTTTATCCCTTGCTCTTAAAATGCTTTCCTTCAAAATAAGGCTACAAAGTTCAGAAAAGTCATATTTGAAATCATGGTCACAGAAAGCAGAAATCATCCTTATCAAGAAAAAATGTTTCAGGATGAAGAAGAAGGAAAAAAAACCCTCAAACTTTTGGAAGATCACCTTTCTCCCAAGTATTTGGGTTAACTGACATTCAAATAACATCTAGAATACAACCTTGTGCTACAGAACCCAATTTAGAATTTGAGATGTAAAAATTATCTATAACCTTCCCTGAGAATTCTACCCAAGATATTGTTTTTAAATGTTTTTGTCTTAGTTAAAAAGGAAAAAAAGATCAACTCTGGCACCAATATGAGTTTGGTTCTCGATGTGCTTTGGGTTTAGATTTTATTCTTAAACGGTTTTGTCTTAGTTAGAAATTGAAAACAATTCTGATCCAATTCCAGTATGAATTTGGCTCTCAATATGCTTTTGGGTTATATTTCTTTTTTTAAAGATTTTATTTATTTATATTTATATATATATGAGTACACTTCTTCAGAGACCAGAAGAAGGCATCAGATCCCATTACAGATGGTTGTGAGCCACCATGTGGTTGCTGGGAATTGAACTCAGGACCTCTGGAAGAGCAGTCAATGCTTTTTTTTTTTTTTTGGTTTTTGAGACAGGGTTTCTCTGTATAGCCCTGGCTGTCCTGGAACTCACTCTGTAGACCAGGCTGGCCTCAAACTCAGAATTCCACCTGCTTCTGCCTCCGGAGTGCTGGGATTAAAGGTGTGCGCCACCACGCCCAGCTAGCAGTCAATGCTCTTAACTGCTGAGCCATCTCTCCAGCCCTTGGGTTATATTTCAGACTTAGTTTTTAATTTTTTTTGTAAACCTTTTTATCTTTCTATATTATACTTGTACTCAACATGAGAATCTCTCTCTGTCTCTCTCTCTGTCTCTCTGTCTCTGACTCTCTGACTCTCTGTCTTTCCGTCTCTGTCTCTCTGTCACACACACCCACATCCACACCCCCCCCCNCCCACCCCCCCCACACACACACTGTACTGCACAGTTAAAGCTGGATGAAATAAATCATAATGGCTCACATCTGGATTTCAAGGCTTAAATTTTGGTTTGGTTGATCGCCGTACCTACTATCTATTATCTTTAAATCCTTACTTTCTTAAGATGAAGAAGGCAAGAATTTGAAAGTCCCCTGCTTACTTAGAATATTCCCTAGTTTCACCCAGACCCTTCCATACCAGCCGCTCAGAAGCTCAGAACTGTACTGGGTAGAAGCAAGTGGAAATTAACACCTTGGACAATCTCCAGGATGGACTTTGACCAGAAAAAAAAAAAAGTAAAAATCCTTTAAGCTACTGTTTTTCTTTCTTTTATGCTTCATCTAGTGGTTGTTTCTAAGGGGGGTGATAATATGCTACAATGACCATTGCATTAATTTTGCTATAACCCAGACCAGCAACTATGCTGATAATTTCTAGTTCAGGATCCAACCTAGGGACTAGAATTACCCACTCTTAGGGTAGGTCTCCATACTTCAGTTAACCTACTCTGGATAATTCCTCACAGGCATGCCAGAAGATTGCCTCCTAGGTGATTCTAGATCTGGTCATTTTGATAATTCAGTGATAACCATTGTACTTCAGTTAAACAGAGCCTGTGTTTAAGTGTTATTAAGATAGCATAGAAGCCAGGGGAGCAGGCATTCCTGAATCCTGCCTGGACTACAATGATTTCTAAAGCTCAAAATTATGAACGGAAACTCATTAATTGTTCAAGGGTCATTTGCATTCTCAAATCTCTAGTAGGGGGATTTCAGGCATCTTTGAGGAAGTGGGTTTAAGAGGGAATGAAGTCTCAGAGAGGTCACACTCTGTCCTGGGCCTGTTACTCTGGCCAGAGTAAATACAGGTCCATTTAGTGACTTGCAAAGCCATGGCTGAAGCAATCCCCTGAAGTAGTGGGGCTGAAAGGACCTTGGAGGGTGGACAGATTAGCTCTCCTTATCTCAGCATCAGTCAGGCGGCAGCTGAATTGAAGGTCAATATCTGGGATTCTCCTGCTGGAAGCAGGTGTCTAGAGAGCATAGATTTTCTGCTATGTACACTCGACTCTCCCCTTGTTATTGGCCTACATCAGGCCAATTTCAAACCCGTCAAAACACATTATTAGAGAAGCCATCCTTGAAGGAAATCCTATACATAGTACTTCTATAAGCCAGGGCTGTTGCTGTGCTGCTCGGCTCTCTCTCTCTCTCTCTCTCTCTCTCTCTCTCTCTCTCTCTCTCTCTCTCTCTCCCTCATAATCCTGATTTTGTTCTCTTTTCTTTCTTTTTCTCATTCACGATGATAATACACCCTCACCAGCAGCAGGGTAGTGAGGATGCTGCACTGTAGACACAGCTATTTTGTTTTAATTTGTCACTCTTCTCAAAAATCATGGATGGTGGCTGAGCATCCTCTGAACTGGAGACCCACTAGATAGAGTTTACAACTATTGCTACCTATAAACCCAGTGTGCTGGCCACCCTAAGTGACCAAAGTGTGCTCAGATATCTGGCCCATTCCTATTGTAGGTGTGTCTTAGCTAAAGTCCTATGGCTGTGAAGAGATGCCATGATCTCAGCAACTCTTTTAAAGGAACAACATTTATTTGGGGAGGGCATACAGTTTCAGAGGTTTAGTCAATTATCATCATGGCGAGAAACATAGTAGTGCACAGCTAGACATGGTGCTGAAGAGGTAGCTGAGAGTTCGACATCTGGTTTGGCAAGCAGCAGCAAGAGAGAAGGGACCTGGTTTGAGCTTCCGAAACTTCAAAACCCACTCCCAGTAACATGCTTCCTCCAGCAGCACCACACCTACTCCGACAAGGCCACACCTCCGAATGTTACTCCCCAAGCATTCAAATATATGAGCCTATGGAGCCAATCTTATGTAAAGGACTCTAGAGTGTTTCTGTAAGGGTACCTTGGGTACCTTGCATGAGGTAAGCATTTAAAACAGGTATAACATGTTAGCCTACCTAATGTAGGCAGGCCCCTTCCAAACCACTGAAAGATCGAATAGGATAAAATGTTGTTCTTCCCTGAGCAAGAGAACTCTTCTTGTCCAATAAAAAAGCATCAGCTCTGTACTTAGGCCTGGTGCTGTATCATCAGCTCTCCTGAGGTTGAGATCTACAGTTCTGGGCTGTAACTAAACCACTGACTCTCACAAATCTCTAGATTGCTGATTCACTCTGCTGATGTTGGGATTGCCAGTCTCCATAAGTCAATGAGTCAATTCTTTAGAATAAACCTCAAAAATATAAATATATGTATATATTTATATATATGATATATATATGAATATCTCTATATCTGTATCTATATATCAGTCCCTTTGGTGGGTTGAACAAACATAGCCCCCATAGGCTCATAACAAGTGGCATTACTAGGAGGTGTGGCCTTGTTAGAATAGGTATGGCCTTTTTGGAGAAAGTATGTCACTGGGGTCAGGCTTTGAGTGATCCTCAATCCAAGCCTAGTGGGCTCACTGTCTCTTCCTGCTGCCTGCATGCTATATTTGGGCAAAACTTTAAGATGGACTTTAAACAGATGAGCAGAGCTCTTTCTTACACCTTCATCATCTTTAGCATCCTGCTCCCAGTATTACAGCCAACCAGGCCCAAACTTTGATCTATGGCTCCTCACTTCAGTGTACCATAGTGTGTTTGATCTCCACCTCTCCATACTGTGATCTTAAACGATTTTTCAGGTAGACAGGCAGGACATGGAGTCTCTCTGTGTAGTTCCCTCTCCTAAGAGCCTGCATCCCAACATGTAGGAACAGTTTTGTCCAGTTTACTAATGGTCTACCGTGGAAGTGCATGGTACTCATGTGGTACCTCTCCATCATGGAGGGAAGTAGACATTACCTGGCTGATGTTCTAATGCTCTGGATTTGGAAAAAGCCAGGTGTGTCTTCTACTTTCTTTATACTCATTCAGAGGCTGTTGCTTCAGGCTAGAAGGGTCTGGGAAGCAGGGCCCTGTGCTGTGGATGGATCATAACCTTAGACGGGTGATAGTGTGTGGTGAGGGACTCCGCTCGCATCTCTCCATTTGACCAGCTGTAACATAGGATGCCTTTCTCTTTTCCTTTATCTTCTCCTTTCTCTTCTCTTCACCAAAGCTCATGCTATTTGGCTTCATGACCCTGCAGACATAACAAGCTCATCTCTCTCTGACTTTTCCTTCAGCTTATCACGACCCACAGGCTGCAGCCTAAGGGTGGCTCCACAATTGCCTTCTAGCTTCTGAGACTGAACAATGGGACCACCATGGAGAGGTGCCAGTTTGGCCTCCAAGTCTGACCCCAAAGGCTTTATCAGCAGGATCAGGCCATATGTCCTCGTTAATCCAGCACTTGGGTCACAGGGTGAAGGAGAGGAGAGAGCCTGGCTAATACCACGGCTTAACTCCCCTCCCAAGTTATAATCTGGACTTAATGGAAGGGGAAACTTGGTTACTGAGCAGAAACAGTGGGCATGGTAGAAAGCAAAACAAATTTCAGAAAATACTTCAGGAGAGCACAATGGGTTAATTTTCACACCTCCCAACCTTCCCCTGATAAAAATTAAACCAGAAAGAGTCAGGGTGGGTAAAGATAGATTTCTCATTGTGATGTTCATCTTTGCAGTTTTTTCTTGAGGCCAAACTATATATACATTATATTATATATACACAATATATTTTATATACATGTACACACATTGTTTCAAAAGTGAAGTTTAAATTTAACTTAATATAATTAAACACCACTCCTAATGTTCATAATATAGCTCTGGGCAGCTGGCTCTTACAGCTAACAAAAAAAAAAAATCTGTCTCTTCAAATTAAAACAGTAATCAGGTCTTGGAAAGAACAAATAATTGAGTGAATAATGATTTTAGTATGTATTCACTCTCCCCATATCCACTGCTCCATTTCAAGTTTATTCACCATTGAGTAAAGTGTCTACATTCCAGAGAGATTTTTTTCCTCTGTACTCAAGTTAACAGTCACAAGGAAACTGGCCAAAGAGCAGTTGGTGGGTTTTACCTAATCAGAAGTGCAATGTTTGAATCTTGAAGATTGGTAAATCAGAGGTTCTTGGGAAACATAGCATGGCCAAGCCTTTCCTTCCACCAGAAATATGCTGAGTGGAAATTGCTGATTTTCCTATAATTACAGGATGACAGGCTTTGAACCACTCACTGAACATGTAACAAAACAGGGTCTCTACTGAATCACACCAAGCAGCTTTCCCCTCCCCTCCCCTCCCCTCCCCTCCCCTCCCCTCC
>NC_034592.1:129189553-129258936 GCF_900095145.1 Mus pahari | reverse complement strand
CTTTTTGAGACAGGTTTTTGTGTGTAGCCCTGGCTATCCTGGAACTCACTCTATAGACCAGGCTAGGCGCAAACTCAGAGGTCCATCCACCTGCCTCTGCCTCTTGAGTGAGTGCTGGGATTAAAGGCCTTTACCATCACTGCCTGGCAGTACCAGGCAGCTTTCTATCAGAAGGATGATGAATCCACTTCGACTGGACTTTTGCCTTGTAGATATGAGTGAGGGTGGATGCTGGCTGCCCAGGACTCCATCTTAACTGGAATCTGCTAGAGCAGAACTCTGGAGTGCTGAGTGTCACTCTGGCACAGTAAATATGTCTCACAGTAGTTAACTCTTTAAGTCCCCAAATATAACAAAATAATTCCTGCCTAGAATTTTGAGATGGGCCAGGTAGGGATGGTGACCCTAAAAATCGAGAAATGATGGCAAAAATGAGTGCAGCCTCTTGTTTCCTGGTCTCACACTGGCATAAACACGTACAGGAAATTTGGGGGTGGGGTGGGGTTAAATGATATCCAAAGGACAACAGAGACCCTAGGACTCTGAGTTATGGAGAAGTAAATGAACATGGAAAAAGCTATCTTTACCCAGAAAAAAAAAAACAAACCATTAAGAGGTAAATGATATCACAATGTCACTTTGATTTAGTACTATTATAATCTTGATTATACATTAGTGGGTTTACACATATGGGTGCCAGAGAGAGAGAGCATTGGGTTCCCTGGGGCTATAGGTATTTGTAAGCTGCTGGACTTGTGTTAGGAGATTGACTGCACTTGGGTGATACGCAAGAGCAGCATGTGTTCTCTTAACTACTGAGGCCTCTCTCCATCCCATGAGAGCACTTTGAAATATCACCTCTGGGTGTGTGTCAGTTCAGTTCTTCTGGGACTGAAATGTCATCTAGGAATTATGAGATCCTTCTGAGACACTAAAAGTGTCAGTAACCAACATCAAAACATTGAAAAGTTCTCAGTGTGTCTGTCGGGGTGTGTGTGTGTGTGTGTGTGTGTGTGTGTGTGTGTGTGTGTGTGTATGTGTGTGTGTAGTTTACTCAGTTGACACAGTACTTGCCTAGCATGTATAAAACTCTTGAGTTCAGTTCCAGCACTGCCAAAAGCTTGATATAGTGGTATACATCTATAATCTCAGTATTTGAGAAGTAGAGATGAGGATACAAAATTCAAGGTCATCCTTGGCCACATACAGAGGCGAGATCAGGATATGTGTGAATCTGTCTCAGAAAGGTTGGCTCTGTTTTGCTCTCTCACTTTGGAGCCAAAGCTGGCCTGGAACTCTAAAGCTCTGGCTGGCATCTAATGCACAGCAATCCTCTGCCTCAGCCTCCTAAGAGCTGAGGTTATATATGTGAAATATTAACATCGCCTGAATAAAAAATTGTTAGTGGGGAATTGGGGAGATTGCTATACACACATAAAAGGCTAATCTTGATCATGCATGCTTGCTTGCAACCCCAGAGCATAAGAGGCAGAGACAGGTAGATGACTGGGGCTCAGTTGCCAGCCAGCTTGACCCTAATCACTGAGCTCCAGACAGATTCTGTCTCATAAAACAAGGTGGATGGCTACTGAGGAACAACTAGAAATGACTTTGGACTCCAATGCCTCCACCTTCATTCACAAAATAGTTGTTAGTGGAATATTTTAGAACACAAGTTAATGTGTAAAAACAAAACCTAGGACAAGGAAACTTGAATTGGTGATTTAATTGAGGATGAAACTCAATCAGTCACTAAGCTTGGGTCTGCCTCTCTCTGATGGAGAACACCGCCTGGCCTCTTGAGATGTCACCAAGGGAAAGGCCACAGCAATAAATGTGGGTTACTTTTAATTTATTGTTCATGTCTCCTTTTCTGAAGGCTTATGATATGTCCTAAGGTATTTTCAGATACCAAGATCAAAACCACAGAGAGTTAAGGGCAGGGGAATCCAGCATCATACATAATAATTGTGAAGCAGCTGTTTGTGAGGTACTTTACAAAGCAGCTCATGGATAATCAGTTGGGAGCATGTTTATGAGGTAACGCCATCTGTTTCCCATTTTAAAGATGTAAAATTTGAGGTTGAGAGAGGTGATGTAAGTTGTCCAAGGGTGTAGAGGTAAGCTGGGTTATATAGACACAGGCACACATGTCACCAGGCAAGATGTGGCCAGAACTGTTGGCAACTCAGAATGAATGCTACAGTGGTTGAGAGTAAGGCGAGGTCACATTTGATGTCACTAACAGCAGGGTCCATGAGGGGAGTGCTGGTTCATTGGGAGACTGGAAAGGTAGCTAGGAGTCTTTAGGAACACATGACAGATGGATGCTTGCGGTAGATACTTCTGCAGGTGAGTGCTCAGGCCAACTTGTGTCTGTTGCTGAGGTCCCCAGTTCAGTATTGAGAATAGGCTGCTTGTTGTATTCTGTGTCCTTCTGTCATCGATCGCTACCAACCCAAAAAGCCAATTTCTGTAACTGAAAACAAACCAAGATAATATCTGTGTGGAAGTTGAGGTAGGTGGAAGGTTCTGGAGATGGCAGTTCAGAGAGTCTGTTTTGGAGATGGGGTGAATAAGGACCCCTGTGAGTGAATAGTTGGCAATACAGATGACAGAGCAAGAGAGCTCACAGCTTAAACTCTGAGACATTATGAAAGCCAGGTTCTTGGAGGCTCTTCCAGGCTCCACAATGAATTTTTGTTGCTATTTTCATTCTTCAGTTTCTACTTTATTGTGGCAAAAATAGACATAACAAAGTCAGTCACCTTGTCTATCTTAAGAATGCAGTTCAGTGCTCTGAAGTGTCTTACTAATGTCACGCAACCATTAATGCCATCTGTCTCCACAGCCCTTTCCTCTTGCAAACTGAACCCCTCTATACCCATGAAACAGCTTCTCATTCTCCCTTCCTTTGCCCCGGTAATAACTACCACTTCCCTTCTCTCCGAATCTGACTATTCTAGAGGCCTCGTACGAGAGTGTTCTCATGGTACTTGTCTGTTTAAGCATAGACTCTAAGGGTGATCTCATGCTGTAGCTCGTGTCAGTGTGTCTTTTAAAGGACATTTTACCATATTTTCTTCACATATTCATCTGTTGTTTGGCATCTGGGCTGCTGTCACTTTTAAGTTATTGAGAATAATGTTGTAATGAACACATATATAGATACCTCATTCATGCCCTAGTCTAACTTGTCGCCAGTATATGTACTAAAGTTGGTAGGTTATGTGGTAGTTCTGTTTTTAATGATTTTTTTTTTTTTAAGGAACCACTTGTATTGTTTTACCCAGTAGTGTGCCATTTTACATCTGACCAATAGGATGCAAGGGTTTCCATTTCCCCATATCCATATAAGAATTAGTGATATTCAGCATACTCCTCTGTGCCTGTTCGTATATCTTTTCTAGAAAAATATCAGTCAAGAACTTTGACAGATTTTTTTGATTGGATTATTTGAAAAAATCTGTGTCTCTCTGTCTCTCTGTCTCTCTGTCTCTGTCTCTGTCTCTGTCTCTGTCTCTCTCTCCCTCTCCCTCTCCTTCTCCCTCTCCCTCTCCCTCTGTGTGTGTGTTGGTTTGAATAATAATGGCCCCCACAGGCTCATAGACTTGAATGCTTGGTCTTTAGGGAATGGTGCTATTTAACAGGGATTAGGACTCCTTGTTGGAGTAGGTGTGGCCTTGTTGGAGGAAGTTCCTTACTGGTGATGGGCTTTGTGTATGCTGGACAAGCATTCTACCATTTGAGTTAAATCCCCAGCCTCTAAAGAGCTGATGAGGGACTATATATGTTTGTTATAGAAGCGTCACAGCTGTTTAGAAACAAGTTAGATTGTTGAGCCACCATGCTACATGACAAGAAGATTATCTGTGATAAATTGATTAAGCACACACACATATTCTGTAGGGCACGTAGACCGTGTCACCAAGGGAACTGGCATGGAACTGGCAGGATAGAGCAAGTTCAAGTTCTGGAAATCTCAGAACTTGACACCTTCAGGAGTACAGCTAGCTTCCCTGTTTCTGTGCCTGCCTCAGGGCACAGACTGATCTCCAACCGGAAGGCCACAAGAAATCAGTCACATACCCAACATCTGGAATGCCTCTCCATGCTAATGAGGCATCTCAGTAGCCTTAGCCTTCAGCCAATGACCCTTCACCCAAAACTGTATACCTTTTGTTCACGCTGAATGAAGTGTATGCATTCAAACCAACCTCTAAATAAGCTACACTAACAAGCTAAGATCTACTCAGAGAGCTGCTTCATTAAAGATCAATAGGGAAGGCCTTTGTCTAAAATGACAATAACATAATTTGTCAGGGACTCTGCTTTCCCACTCTAGCCTTGAGAGCAGCAGGGTAAGATGCCCCAGAGGGAGGGGCAGACTGGGGACCCCACCTGTTCTGAAATCATTCTGCCCTGTCCCTTCCAAAATGCTGTATAGGTGGTGCCCTGACTTCTGGAGAGGAGAGGCAGAACATGAAACCACAATATTCAAATGAGTGAGCCAAGGGAAAATTAGAACTTCCCAGCTTGTTTGGAAATAATCAGAGTCATCGTGACTTTATTTTGGTTTGATAATGGCTTAACTGTCCTCCCTTCCTGTTATCCTCAGAGAGGGTATTTTGGTTTCAAAATGAGAAGGCAGTGGAAGTAGATAGGATACTAAAGTCCATGAAATTAAGAGCTTGGCTTATGGAGCTGGGACATTTCTCTGCTGCTCAGTGGATTCCATGGTTTTGTTTTCTGAGCATCATACTACATAAATAAAACGAGGAACACACATCAGGAACTCACAAGAGGAAATGTCATACACAGTGATCAGTCAGTCTAGCTCTGTGATCAGCAACTAGACTTCACAGAAGGACCATGAGTGAAAAACCTGGCACCAGGAAGCGCTAGTCAGACAGAGATCTACTGGCACTCAACTAAGAGAGACATAATTCAAACTGACTCAGGACCAAAAACATCATAGTGATATATTAGGCAATGGTGAAGGCCCATGAAGTATTCTCTCTCTCTCTCTCTCTCTCTCTCTCTCTCTCTCTCTCTCTCTCTCTCTCTCTGGAAAGGTTCATAGCTGTTGAGAGATCCCTGATCTAACTACCCACCCTTTGAGGTTTCAGCTCTGAAAACTCCAGAGCAGGATTTCAATCACTATAATCATTGGCTCTCGATGGCCAGTCAACTGTGGCTGGAATAAGAAGGGATAGACTAGTATTGTTAGTCCACCAGACCTTCATGGTTATATTAGAACAGTTTCTTCTGAAGAAGGGACTCTACTTTGGAAAGAGGAACAGATGCAAACACATAAGGAAATAACCTGTCTATTCTGTCACATCAGATATGAGAAGAAGCACCTGTAGGATACCTAGTGATGTATCAGTATGGATACAGGTGGGCAGGAGAGTCATGAACATCAAGCATCTTCTCATAGAATGAAGCTCATGGAGTTTAATATTAATGGAGTTTCTGAGCCAGCTACAAACTGCTTAGGGATAGGAGGGAATTTGGGGCTAAAGGAGAAAAGTTTTAGATTGTATTTCATCTCCCCAAAAGAGATTCTGAAATTTAGAGTAAGAAATTTAGTTAAGAAGTGGTTGTAGCAGCCTTCAGGTCCAGCTCAGTGTTAGATCATTTACTTTCAATCCTCAATGCTGTAAAAAAAAAAAAAAATCAATAAACTAATAAATAAAATTGGTTTCTAGGAAACTCAGTAAGGAGAGGGGAAATGGACCAATAAGAAGCTAAGTGAAGATATGATGTCCAGAAAAGATACAGAAGGCAATTCTGGTTAGTACTCCAGGGGCTTTAGAGTCAGGGTCTTGCCCCAAAGTTGTCATGCTCAGAGATAGGCATGGAGTTTTCACACATTGTCTGCTCATCTCTCACGAATGAGATACTCTAGGCACACTCTTTCTCCATGATCTCCAGCAAAGCTTCTCTGATACTCAAGGTTTGCCTGTCTTTGGACAAAGAGGGGTAGAGGCTGGCTGTTGGGAGTAAAAGCATACACATAAAAGTTGCAAGAAATTCCAGGGGATGTTGTCAGAGTCCTGAAGTCACATGCTACACTCATGTGTGTGCACAAACACACTCTCATATGTTCAGCTGTCATGGCAAGGTGGACAACCAGAAGCATGAAGAGAGCCACACAGGATACCAAGATTCAGGAGCATCTCTAATATGCCAGTTGACAACTACGCTTTCAGATTGTTAGGGAATATGAAAACTTGTGGCTTAATAACAAAAGATAATTTTTAAAAATTTTATTAGATATTTTCTTTATTTACATTTCAAATGTTATCCCCTTTCCTAGTTTCCCCTCCAAAAATCCCTTATCCCCTATCCCCTCTCCCCTCCCCACTACTCCCCAACCCACCCACTCTCACTTTCTGGCCCTAGCATTCCCCTATAGAACCCTCACAGAACCAAGGGCCTCTCCTCCCATTGATGATCTACTAGGCCATCCTCTGCTACATATGCAGCTGGAGCCATGAATCCCACCATGTATTTTCTTTAATTGGTGGTTTAGTCCCAGGGAGCTCTAGGGATATGGTTAGTTCATATTGTTATTCCTCCTGTGGGACTGTAAACCCCTTCGGCTCCTTGGAAAAGATAATTTTTAAGAAAGAGGACTCACTGTGACTCGAGGACTCACTGTGACTCGGTGGGTGCCTGGTTCCTGATGCTGGCATTGTCTGAGTGGTTCTTTTGGGCCAGGCTGACCCCTAATAGACCCTTGCTAGTAGACATTCTCGAGGTGTGTGGTGACTGCATAGAAAACGGCTTTATTCACGAGTATGACAGTCTGGAAGACTGTCAGGTTTTCTCCCAGCATCCCATGCTTCAGCAGGATATCTGGAGTTTGTTTACTTGCGGGCACAGCATGAGGCCAGTGAGGACTGCTTTTCAAGTCTCTGCTTGTGCTGCCTCTGAGAAAGCCATTGGCCAAAGAAGTCACACAAGACATTCATGTGGGAATGTTTGGAGTCACTACACAAGGGGCAGAATGGGAGCAGCGGGAAGGAGGGATCCTTTACACTGGCATCTTGTATGCAGTTTTTCAGCCACATTATGCAGTCTTCAAAGAAACAGAAAGCGGGGAAGGCCTGTGTTCTCTTGCACAAAAATTATTTCTTTGAAGCTTTAAAATATGTGTGATACTGAAGAGTGGTAAATCATAAAACAAGTTGCCAGAATTTGAAGTATGAATGAATATGTTTAAAAAAGGAGGTGTAAAAATTGGTTTTGGACATTCCAATCTTTCCAGGTAGCATTCAGCATTCTATATATTTCTAAATCTCTCTCTCTCTCTCTCTCTCTCTCTATATATATATATATATATATATATATATATATATATATATATATATATATATATATATTTCATAATTAGCTGAACAACTCTATTGACTTTTTAGAGACCTCTTTACATTGTGTGTGTGTGCACGTGTGCACGTGTATTAGTAATAAATCCCTGACTTCACATACGTTTGTTTTGCAACCTTCCTACCCAGTGCTCATGATCCCTGCTTAGTAGCTCCCTTCATTTCCAACTTTGCCCATATTTCATTTGACATTTGAATTTAGTTATGGGATTAACTGACTTTGTGATTATAATCTTTTCAAATCTCTTTCTATTTAGAAAAAAAAAAAAAAAAAAATCTGAGTAACATTTGGATGATAACCACATCAGAACTCTATCTCCCCCCATTCCCCTTGAGAGCGAGGGGAGTTGCCCAGACAGTTTTCTTCTCTTTACCTGGACTGAAGGTATGTGAGATCCTGCCTTAGCACATGCAAAGCCCAGAATTCCATTCCCTCTACACACACTCCTATACATAAAGAACAATATCTGACACAGTTTTGCAAGTGTGTGGCAGTAATGTTCAATAATGAAGAGACCCCCAAGAAGTTCCCAGTGGTGCCGAATACAGGCTCTGAGGATTAATGATCAACCTATTAGCTCCCTGATTGAGCCCAAATATTTTCTCAGTCGATGTCTCTTCAGGCCATAGCAATGTTCTAGTGCCTCCTCCATTCTGGGAGTTTCTGATTACATGCCAAATGTGTTCCTAAAATGCATTTCTTAGGCGAGACGTCTCCTCCTCAGCAACAACCTTCAAATTCTATCTCTTCCATTGTCTTCACGTTGAACGGATTCACCGACTGACTGCAGAGCCTGTATCCAGAAATGAGTGGCATACTAATGGTTATCTATCTTCATCCTTGGAGTCAAAGTCTGCATCCAAATTCATCCTGCCCGCCAGGTCAACCTCAGCATGTAGGATTAGAATCGAGGGTGGACCCACCCGCAGAGCGAAAAGGTCAGTGTGTGGCATGATGGCTTGACCTACAACCGCAGCAGGCTTCTGCCTGGCTCTGGAAAGGTGGCACACGGCCAAGTTCCTGCCTATACTGCTCAAGGACTAACTCAGGAAGTAAGGAAAGGCCTTGAAGCCAAGACAGGCCAGGGTGAATTTGGACTCTCAGCTAGCAGCTACCATAGCAGAAGAGCCCGTGAGCTCGAGGCTGCAGCCTGTGACAGACAGCTCCTTATTTGTAAGTAGTTAATGTTTCTTAGCAAGCACTTCTAAAGGAAATTGGTATGTAATGACGGCACTCACTGGAAAACAGGCCGATTAGAAAATGCACTAACTTATCTAGTATTCATTTGAAAAGTAAATGGATGCGAGGCAAGGTGAGAGTTCACTACAATTCAAATATTTTCCCTTAACAGGCTGTAGCACTCCTGCCTTAATTCAAGCAGAAACACAAGTATGAATAATCAAACTAGATGACGCTCATCAAGAACCTTTGTGCCTTGCACCATTTCAAATGGTCATTGAAGCTTAATGGCAAAAAATTTACATTCTGCCTTTAATTTGTATTCTGTCCCTTCCTTCTGAGCGATGTGATTGTGGCTTGCTGTTGCCCGCTGTATTATTTTGATGCAAATATTTTGTTGTGTGTGCCTGAGTCCAATTTCCTGGCTTTTGCTAGCAAGAGAAGGGACTGCAAAAATAGTTTAAAATCAGGGTTATTTAAGGAGTTTATAACTACCGCTTCTAATAACTGAAACAATACAGTTGATGAGCCGTCTGCTTAGAGACACTCTGATGGCTGTAAGTTAATAGAGCCCATCAAAGGAAGATAAAATCAACAAGAATTACTCTTCTGTTTTCTCTACCCTGAATATTAGATTTTGTTCTGATGGCCGAGAGAGAGAGAGAGAGAGAAAGAGAGAGAGAGAGAGAGAGAGAGAGAGAGAGAGAGAGAGAGAGAGTTGAAATTCAAGTAAAATTCCCTTTCCTGCGACATACTCACCCGGGAAAGAAAGCTTTATTGAGATACAGGGGGTTGCCGCCAAAGATTGCAAACACTGAGCCCCCAAGGGTGATCCTTGAATGTAATGTATGCACAAACTAATTTATGATACTGTGACTAATTTCCATTTCTTGTGCTTAGAGTTGCCTAGCTAATTACAGAGATGTTTTCTTAACTTTAGTAATTATGTTCTATGCTTTAGACAGGCAACAGAGCAAATGAGCAAGGCCAGATTGCGCAGTACTTGGGAGACCAGCGCGTCCAGGCGAGAGGAGAATGTGCGCTGAGCTTGCAGAGCTGGCCAGCATCCTTGATCAGAAGCATCACATGCTTTGACCAGCACCCGCAAGCTACATCGGAAGCATCTGGAGACATATTTGATGGAACACCCCATAATTAGACTGGCTGGCTTAATTAGGAGAAGTTTGTGGGTAGAGGGTTACTGAGGGGCTGTACTGGGATCTAAAGGTTTGCTGCCTCCTCCCAGGAGGCCTGGGCCACAAAGCTCTACCCGCTGAGTGTGCATGGGTTGGTGTCTAAACATCCAAGACAGCTCGGTCGCATCTGTGAATCCAAGGCAGGGGACTACTCCCTGCAACAGAAACAACAGTCGCCTCCTTCACTCCCCCACCCCTTAGATATAACAGGAGGAACACTCGATATTCAGATGTGATCACTTCCTGCAAGCCACTTTGGAAGATGTGTTTTGAAACCGTCTTCCGGAGGCTGGTGGCAGGATAAACCATGGTATTCCTTGTATTCTCGGGAATCACTCCTGTGGCAGAAAATGCATCACCCTAAGGTGCTAAGGGCTCCTTAGGAGCTAAGCATTGATTGTGCAGCCTTACCAGTGAGGGTTTTCCAGCCAATCTAGAAATACCAGGCACTGCCCACAAAAATCAGCTCCCAGCAAGGCAGACTGTAGAGCAGGGCTACAGAGACAGTGCACATCTGGGAGACATCTGGGCATGATTTTTGAAGCAAATATGGACTGAGCAGTTGCAAACTTTTGGATTCTAGATGCTGTGGCTTGAACGTGCACAGGAGGACGAGGGAAAAATGGGATGGAATCCTTCCATGGAGAGGAACTGCAGTGGCCGTAAGAGAAACCCCAGTGCCGGGCGGTGGTGGCACATGCTTTTAATCCCAGCACTCGGGAGGTAGAGGCAGACAGATTTCTGAGTTCGAGGCCAGCCTGGTCTACAGAGTTCCAGGACAGCCAGGGCTACACAGAGAAACCCTGTCTAGAAAACAAAACAAAACAAAAAAACAAACAAAAAAAAAGAGAAGAAGGAGAAGGAGAAGGAGAAGGAGAAGCAACTCTGCTCACATTCCTAGAAGTGGCTCTTTTTCTACTCACTCGGGATAAGGAAAAAAGAAGTGTATGTGTGTGTGTGTGTGTGTGTGTGTGTGTGTGTGTGTAGGGTTTGTTTCCCTTCAGGTCAGCAATTTTTGCTTTCTGGGATATGAATGCTATTTATTGCTAGCATGCTATTAGTAAATAGGAACATGGTTCCAATAATCTGTCCCCACTTTACCAAATTAAAATGATTTCCCTGCTCTATCGAGATGAGGTGGTTTGTACATCAGGCTATTCAGGATATGAGAAATGAAATGTGTTCCCTAACTATCTCGCTAGGTATAAACATTTGATGAAAATGAAACACACTTCAGGCCACTCATGGTATCAATTTTAGACTGAGACATCCAGGTAACCGGCATGGAAACGGGCCACATGGAGGACCAAGCTGTTGAATTTTTAATGTGCCGTTGAAAAACATTAATGGGCTTTATTGTGAAATCCTTCAAATGGATTTCAAATGGAGTTGAACAGAATTCTTTACAAAATGATGAAATCTAAATTCCAGCTACTCACAACTCGGTCCCTTGTTTTTCTTTTAAACTTTACTATATTTTTTATCATATATGTTCCTATGATGTGTATGCGTGTGATATATATGGGTGAGTACCAGTGCTCATGCCAGATTAGGAATGTGGAGGTCAGAAGACAGCTTTTGGGAGTCGATTTAAGGTTTAAACTTGGGTTATGAGAACTTGTGCTGCAATGCCCTTACCTGCTGAGCCATTTTATTGACCTATAATCCCGTTTAAAATCTCAATCTGTGTGTTAGGTGATCTATGTGTCAGGGGACTTTACCTCTAGTAAAGTGTGGAGAAAGTGCCAAAAATATTGACGGCTCATCTAGCATCAAAGACCTTTGCAGGGTAAAGAATTTTCTTATGAAAGAAATGACACCAGCAAAGCCAAGCTTCAGGTAGACTTAGCTCCTGAAATGTCTCTGTCAGCCATGACAGGCACAGGCTGCCTTACCCTTGTGTGTGGGTACCTCAGAGGAGGCCTCACAGAAAGAAAGCCATCTTTTCATCTATTCAAGGGATGAGGATGTGCCTGCTTCTGTGATGTGGAAGAAAGAAACGCAATAAAAATGTAATTATTTTGACATGTTCTTTTAAAAAGCTTATTATTTATATTTAATGCCAAGTGGTTTTAGACTGCCATTATGAGAGAGAAGCCACTGTCCTTGGTCCTTAAACTGCGAGCATTCTAAAGATGGGAAGCCAGACACAATCAGCCATCTGTGGGGAGAGATCATCCCCAAGCTGGGAGAAGTGGAGCCCCTTCCTGCTTGTGCTTCCCAGCATTCCCTCTGCATCAACTTTTATTCCATTCTACAAGCCAAGGCTCGGTTATCCTCGAGAAGAGAGAACAGTTTGGAAGTTGCGCTTTCCCTACTAAGTATTTATTCTGCATCACCTTAGTGTGAAATGCCACATACACTATTCCTCAGAAACAGATCCTGGGTGAGAGCTTGATCCCACCGGGGTCATCACCATGCTTCCAGACCACTGAGAGCCATGATGAGGGCCTGGAAATCATCCATGGAGTTTCTCATTCAGGGGAGAAGTTCAACTACTTGTTTGTCTTGGTTTGATGCTAAGCGATGCAACCCCTTAACATGCCCCCCAATCTCTTCCCTATCTACCCACCCCATGGTCATAGAGGGGGCTCAGACGGTCTGCAGTCTGCGGCAAAACACCATTTGAGTCACTGATGAATAATTTACATGCACAGCAGGTGGCAGCGAGTTAGTATGTAAAGGTCCTTTGAAGAGGAGGGGAAAAAATATTTCTGCCTTTCTTAGAGAACACTGACCTTGGCAGCAGTCTGTGGGGGAAGCCTTTCCAGAGGGAAGGCAATGCTTTGCAAGTATCCAGAGGGTCTCATGAGCACCCCAGTGTGGGCCTTGCAGGCTGGAACTGGTTTTCAAACACACAACTTGTCCATATGCTATCCCAAAGGTGAAGGAGTCCGACTCTATCTGAGTTAACAGCTGTAGCCAGAAGCCTACAACACAAGGATTCTAGCTAATCGAAGTTTCACTGGGTTTTCACATCCTAACAGTCGCCTTTCCTTGCTATGTTCACTCTTATCTCCAGGGTTTCTAATAAAGTTATTTGAAATTGAAGACAAGCTTTAAAACTCCACCAACTCCTAAGAAGCACACCAATTTCCCTGCAGAGTAATAATTACATCTGGAACAAAAGTGCTCATAGGTGTATATGTATCTGGATTAAGTGAGGCCGTCAGTGTCTTTTAGTATAAATGGATTTTTTTTTTTCTCTTTTTCAGGAAGTAGGCATAAGAATTGGCTTTTGACAAGTCAAATTCATGTTTCTAAAAGGAAAAAAAAAGCAGAGAAAGAATTGAAGATGCACTTAGCTTTTTACTTAAGACCAAGCATCTTGGTCCCCCAGTCTGTCTTAATTTTAGATGCTGACATCATGCATGCATTTTAAATTATTAGGCAGATAATCACTTCCTTATAATAATTTCCATGCTCAGCTACAATAAAATAGATGTCTTTCAAAGACCCCTTAGTAAAATGTGCTCAGTGTTACGTTCTGTATCATGCAGGTCAATTTAATTCAGCATGGCTCTCTCTACCCAGCTAAACAATTGCTTTTCAGTCTCTGGAGAGCGTGGTGAATGCAGCCAAGAATACCCATCCAGAGACGGCCTTGGACACTTGTTCATAAAAACTTGACATCTGAAGTCCCACTCTTTATTAATCTCTTGTCAAAGAGTTAGTCAAGATTTCTGGGGGGAAAATGTCAATGTCACATAAATCATTATTAATTATTCAATAATGAATGAGATTAAAATGGAAGAATGGACCATTTCAAAACTGGTCAGGCAAGCATCCCATTCACCAGTGGCCCCTCCCACAAGGGCTTCACCTCACCATCTGCAGTCTGCACTTCTCTGTAGCTGCATACTGTGACAACTATCTTTGTGCTTGACAGTTAACATAACAACAGCATAGATGGCTAGTCAGGTGCTTTGGCTTAAATCTGTTCCTAAAGGTCCCTAAGCTAGAAGCTTGATCCTCATATAATTGTACTAAGAGGTTGTAGGAGTAGCGGTGCATGGTTGGGTCACAGAGAGTGGTTCTGCCTTTCAAAGGGGCTAATTTAGTTTTCTCAGGACCCCCGTTTAAATTCTTGAAACAATAGTTTCTTATAAAGTGAGACCACTCAAGTGTGTTTACCTTTTCTTCCAAGTTACCTTTCCACGTTCCCACCATGTTTTGATGTGGGGCAGAGACAGATGGGAAAACTTACTAGGGGTTAAACAGATAGGTCTACATGGTTTTTTGACTTTCATTTCCCAAAGTTATAAGCTAAACGAATCTCTTTTCTTTATTAATTACCCAGAGTCAGGTATTTTGTTAGAGAAATATCTTAGGAGGTGTCTTAGTTCACGATTCTCCAGAAGCTGAGACTCACAAAGAGGTTTCCAGCACAAGTAGGTTTATCTGCAGAGGACGGGAGAAAATGCAGGTGGAGAGCAGCAGGTAAGAGAAATAACCAGTCTCTGCATGAGTGAGCAGGCGACAGGATGGCCAGCTGGGCATTCGTGCTGCCGAGGACTTTGGGCAATGGCACAAAACACACGAGGGCTGCTCAAGCATACGGCGGTAGCTGGGTTGCGTAGCTGCCAACCCTCATTCATCAGTGGTTGAAGGGTCAAGACTGTAATTCTACCAGAGAAAGCCCCCTCAAAAGTTTCCAGCCTACCTTGGAACAGAGAGCACCAGAAGAAATGGGAAGTACAGCGGCAGTTTCTCCAACACAGCGGACTGAATATTCAATGCCAAGACACTGTTTAAGGACCAGGATCTACCCCTTCAACTCTTGCCTATGAGCTAGGTGTGGCCTCCAGGAGCTATCTTCCTCGGGCATGTGCGATTTGAAATTTAACAGAATTCTTGGAGATGCTCTACTGTTTCCATAGAGGCCTACTGTAGCCTTGCATATCATTTAAAAAATAACAATGAATATTTATTATGCTAAATTAAAGCCAGGAACGGAATAGTATAAAGAAAACAATCTTAAACTAGGAGCAGGGTCTGTATCTATAATATCAGCACTTACTAGGAGAGGATCAGAAGTTTAAGACTCACCTGGACTACCATAAGTTCCAGGCCAGACTGGGCTACCAAGCAAGACTCTATTGCAACCCACAGCAAAGAAAAGCAATCAAACAAACAAACAAACAACAACCAAACCAAACCAAACACCCTTTGAAGTTTTTACTTTATCAGCCTCTCACATCCTTAATGTATTACTTTAAGGACTACCAAAAGGACTTCCATCTCGTCGAAGGCCTGAGTGTTCCTGCTGCCTGAGGTCCTGTTGGTCCTGGGCCTACAGATCATCTCTTTCACAATAATACAGTGAGTTGGATAAAAGTGATCACCTGATCATGGGGAATCAATCAGAAAAATCTGGCTAAAAATGTTTTATGGCTTGACTTGAAAACATAAGGTATGGTAATCGCTGTGCCTCCTTCAAGGATCTGAGCCATGGGGCAGAGGAAAAGTCTCTATGAACAGTGGTCACAGAAGGCAGGAACCTATAAAGTGGAGTCTCATTAACAGCTACAAAGTACACAGAAGAGTCAGGAGTAACCCGGGCACAGGTAGATACATAATTGGCTCACTACTCTATTGATCTGTGCTTCCAACTGACCCAAACACAGAACTCCCAGGATGTAAAAGAGTGCCTAGCCTACAGTAGCTCCTCGGTGGACATTTGTTGAGTTGATGGATCAAATCTGTCTGGAAATTCAAGTGATGGAGGAACCATGCACAGCACAGCACAGCACAGAAGCCGGCAGGAAAGACAAGAAGCAGAAGCAGAAGCAGAACTCAGGCATGGAAGTCCTATAATGAACACACCAATGATATGTCCATCATGATATGATCATAGATTCCAACTTCATGTGATAGGTGCGGTGTTCTTTTTGAATCAACATGTAAGAAAGCAGATACATGGAGAGATTCGATTCCTTTCCCAGGAGGATGTAGTTAATACTGGGAAGAGCCTGGATATGAACCAGGCTGGCTGTCTCTGCAAAGTGGCCCTTCATTCTTTCACCTCTGCTAATAATTGCACGTCTCTTTACACCCATGACAAGTTCCAAAGTCAATGTGGCCCAGCCAGCCTTGGATTATTATTTGACTACATGCTTCTTCCCTGTGCTATACCCATGTAATAATGTGCTCTTTCTGTCTCCTCAGCCAGAGATTGCTTCAATGGGTCTCTCTCTCTCTCTCTCTCTCTCTCTCTCTCTCTCTCTCTCTCTCTCTCTCTCTCTCTTTCAGCCAAGAAGCAGCATCTCAGGGAGAACATTAAGCAGGTTCCCTGTAGTTCCCATCCAGATATTTGGATTTGGCTTTCTGATAGCCCTTCCAAAAGGTATGGTCCTGAAGTCAGAGGGCATTTGTCACATGTATTCTGAGATATCACAGGAACTAAGACATAGCACTGCCTTATACATGTAGATTATCTTTTGCTTCATGTCAGGTTATTCTAATCTCTAGTAGCTCAAAATAATGACACATTTGTTATGTTATGAGCCTGCAGTTTTAGTAGGGCTTGTAGATGTAATTGTATGCACTGTGACCCTCCAGTAAGTTCACAATGAAGTCTTTAATAGACGGTACTTCAGAATATAATCATGTTTACAGACAGATTTTTTAAGAGGCAATCAACTTGAAATGAGGTCATGAAGGTACATCATTAATGCCATTAATGACACTAATCCAACATGACTGATATCCTTATAAAGATAGGAAATTTGAACATATACACAGGTGTTGAGAAGAGACTCGGGGAGAAAACACCATGAATAGTCAAAGATACACGTTTAGACTGTATCATTCCCTCCAGAAACTCAGAAGGAATCTACCAAGTAGAAACCCTGGTCTTTGATGTCTAGCCTTGAGGAGTGTGAGGAAATAAATTTCTGTTGTTTAAGCTATCTAGTCTGTGGTATTTTGTTACAGTACTGTAGGAAGCAAAAAGAGCAGAGGAAGCTCATCCATGTTCTCCACTGCACTGACTTGTCTAGATCAAAGCATGTAGACTGAATTCACTCAAAATTACTCCATCAAATATGTGATATTTGATGCTGACCATTAGCTGAACCTCAATTGGGATGGTTGGCTGTCACCTCTCCATATGACCTATCCTTGAACTTGGGCTGTCTCAGAGACCACTGGCTAAGTTCTGAAAGTGGAGCCTGGGAGAACTTTAACAACTATGACCGAAGTCTGAAGTAACTCAGAGAAACTACTGTTGGATTTTGCTGATTAAAAGTGAACCAAAGAGG
Source organism: Mus pahari (assembly GCF_900095145.1). Classification (NCBI taxonomy): domain Eukaryota; kingdom Metazoa; phylum Chordata; class Mammalia; order Rodentia; family Muridae; genus Mus; species Mus pahari. The sequence continues at coordinate 129,241,904 of NC_034592.1, read as the reverse complement.
GCTGGAAAGATGGCTTAGCAGTTAAGAGCACTGACTGATCTTCCAGAGGTCCTGAGTTCAATTCCCAGCAACCACATGGTGGCTCTCAACCATCTGTAATGGGATCCAATGCCCTCTTCTGTGTGTCTGAAGATAGAGACAGTATACTCACATACATGAAATAAATAAAATCTCAAACAAAAAAGTGAACCAAAGAGGCAAGTTTGTATTCAATGGATAGAAATTAGAATCTTCAATTTTGATGAGATGACAGTAAAAAAATTATTTGTATTCAATTTGGTTTTCAAAAGCACAAACCAAGAGATAAACCAAGTAAATCCTTGCTTGACATTCTACGATTCAGAGCATCTTAGGCTGCTATCATTTTCTTTCTTACAGTTCACATGAATAGGTTGCAGAAAACACCCTCCTAAAGGTATAATAAGAAATAGTCATTTGTTAGTGATTAGCAGAACCATCAAAGAAAACAGTATCAGATATTTGAAATGAATAGAAACTATATAAAATATTAAAACTTTATCATCACCAAGTCACGCAATAATGCTAACCCCAATCTGGCTTGCACTGTAAAAGTGCAGCCCCGTGTGATATCAAAGTATCATGGGTCACAGGAAATCCAATCAGCCAAAAAGTGTCAGTGCCTTGGCCCCACCTCAGGGAATTGCTTGTTTATTTTTACTGTTCGGACTCAATGATCAAATCAAAGATTGACATGTAAACAACTGTAGGCAAATGAATTAATGAGGTCCAGATGATGACCAATACAGCTCTACTAGTATTTTATGCATGAAAGAAAGATTGGTGGGAAGGAAATGGCATGTCAGGGTTAAGAGCTGAAATCTGAGTGTATAGGAAATACATTTAGAAATCTTTGGACACACAGCTTGCCAATGAAATAGCTTACCTCTGACCTCACAGCACATGGGAAGCTCCTGTCTGGGGAATGGAGAAAGAATACAATACAATACAATAGAGAGGACTCTTTTTAGCGGTTTCCCCAACATTTTCCTTGGCAGTATCCCAAGTTTGCCAATAGCAGAATTCAACATCTATGAGTGTTTTCACCAACAGCTGTCCTAATTTGTTTCCTATCGCTGTGATAAAACACCACAACCAAAAGCATAGTGGGAAGGAAAGGGTTGATTTCAGCTCAGAATGTATGGCCATCACACAGGGCAGGAGTTCAAGGCAGGAACCTACAGGCAAGAACTGAAGCAAAGACCATGGAGAATTATTGATCACTGACTTGCTCAATATGCTTTCTACTAAAGTCTGAGACTACCTGCCCAGAGGTCGCACCTTCGACAGTGGGCTGGCCCCCCTACATCAATAATTAATCAAGAAAATGTCACATAGACTTGCTCACAAGCCATTCTCAAGGAGATAATTTCTCCATTGAAGTTTCCTCTTACCAGATAGCCTTAGCTTGCATCAAGCTGATGGAAACACTGATCATCACACAAGCCCAATTTCTCTTTTCTTACCATGAGTCCTACTTAACTCTACCATGTCCATGCCTGAGAATTTCCAGGACATTCATTACTCCTAAATAAGCACAAAAAAGAATAGGTGCTTGGACCAGGCACTAGAGAATCCACAGTACTTATTCTAAGGGAGAGAAGAATGCCACAAGACAGTGGGAAATGTCCCTACAGAAACACTTGGTGTCTGCATTAAGCAGTGTCTTCACCAAAGGGATGACCTTGACACACAAGAGTATCTTAGGTATTCAGCTGACTTCAGATCCATGCCTGAGTGCTAGAGTTCTAGGGTAAGACACACAGGGATTCACTACTGAGAGTGTTTCATGCCAGCTCTTCCGTATCTCTGTGTTCTACAGATCTATTCATATTCAACCAACTGATGGTCAGGTGCTATGTATTTAGGTCTATGATGGCTGTGTCTGTCCCGAACATGCTCAGATCTGTTTATCCCCATTATTACCTAAATTATGCAGTGTAATGCCTACTTATATAATGCTTGTACTATATTGGGTATTATAAATAGTCTAGGTGTGATTTAAGTTATATAGGGGAATGTGTGTGTATAAGCTATATATAAATAGTATATAGCCTTTTTTCAATACATTTGAATATTCGTGAATTTTTGTATCTAAGGGGGTTTTGGAACTAGTCACCATGCACAAGAAGGAACACATTTAATAAAAAAGAAGAAATGCACATGACATATTATTTTTAAGAAATTATTAGCATAGATTAATATTAATATTATGTACTTTGTTTATTATTGTAACAAATACTTCATTAAAAACAGCTTTATTAGAATGAAAGACTTATTTTGAACTGACAGGACACTTGATTGAACTGGCCACATTGCACCCACAATCAGGAAGCAGAAAGGATAAATGCCGATGGTCACATTGCTTTTTCCCAAATCTCTTTTTAGAACAGGTGCCTATGTGTTAATATCTTAGGTAGGGTCTCTCGACCAACTCAGAGCTGACTGAGAACAGATTCCGGGTGGGTCTTATCTCCTCTGTTAAACCTCTCTGGAAGGAATGATGTGTGTCTCCAGGACGCCCTCAAAGATGTGTGTCTCCAGGTTGCTCTAAATGCTCTGGCTGGCAACAATGACTAATATGTACTTAGGGCAGTGTCTAATGATACAGCATTGTTGCTTTTTAGACTCTCTATAAAAAAAATGCTAAAAACAACAGAGATGTTAACTGCCAGAAACAACATTTTATTTAATCTAGCCAACTCTGGAATTCCTGAATAAATGGAAAATAGGGGCAGAATGAAAAATTAAAATTCACAGATAGCCCAAATTCTGTAAGCCACTGGAAAAGTTTTGAAGATGGACAGGTGTTGTAATTATACTTTGGTATGGGTATGGTCAATGTCACTGAACTGTACCCTTGATGCTTAAAATGACAAAATATCTATATTTTAATCATAATAAAGTGTTGAAAAAAAAATCATGTTACTAGTTTCAACTTCACTCCAGTCTGAGTCAGGTTCTTATGCTTTTATAGGCTTCCTGTAGATCTGATCTCAGCATTGCTCCTCTGTGTAAGGTGCTAATGAGCTGTGGGAGGAAAGAAGGGGAGCAGCTGGGGTGGGGGCAGGGTAAGAGTCCCCACCATCAGGTTTGCTTAATGAGTGTGCTGCCACCAGGGGTCTTCTGAAGGTGAGCACCTTCTCTTTTGAGTCTTTTGATCAGCTCGAATTGTAATCAGCTAAGACATACTGTGCTTTCCTGCTAGACAAACCCAAGGTTACTCCTGGAATACACTCCAAAGTAATATGTGGCAAACTCTAATAAATGAATCCTGGTTTGTTTTTTTGTTTTGTTTTGTTTTGTTTTTAAAAAAAAAAAGAAATAAGGGAATGTACACTTTGCCTACTGTCTTAGTCAGGGTTTCTATTCCTGCACAACATCATGACCAAGAAGCAGTTGGGGAGGAAAGGGTTTATTCGGCTTACATTTCCATACTGCTGTTGATCACCAAAGGATGCAGGACTGGAACTCAAGCAGGTCAGAAAGCAGGAGCTGATGCAGAGGCCATGGAGGGATGTTCTTTACTGGCTTGCCTCCCCTGGCTTGCTCAGCATGCTTTCTTATAGAATCCAAGACTATCAGCCCAGGGATGGCACCACCCACAAGGAGCCTCTCCCCCTTGATCACTAATTGGGAAAATGCCCCACAGCTGGATCTCATGGGGACATTTCCCCAACTAAAGCTCCTTTCTCTGTGGTAACTCCAGCTGTGTCAAGTTGACACAAAATTAGCCAGTACACCTACTTCTAAAAAAAGGAATTTGAGGCAGTGGGGAAAGTTTTGATTGAAGAGACAGGAAAGAGATGTTTGTCCCGAGGCCTGAATCTTGCTACCCACCCTCAGCCTGCCTGCAATCTCCTGTGGTCAGTACCTAGGGATGCCAATGGGCTTGCTGTGTCTCTGTGGATGGGTATCTCCCAGTGTAGGGATGATGTCTCCAGGATGCACACCCCATCAATAAGGGCCAGGAGTCTGTGGGTGTTGCTGGGAGAAGCCCTGGAAGCACAAGTGTGAGAACAAGAGTTTGGATCCCTGGGACTCACATAAATGCAGTGTGAACGTGGTGATCAGCTAGTGGCTCAAGGGTGTGAGAAGCAGACACAGAAAACCTGCTCCAACAAGCTGCCGAGCCAGGCTGGTTTCCTCTTTCTGTGAATTACTTTGGCATCCCAGGGCCCAGCTGGCTCCTTCTGGCATTTACAATCTGGGATGCTCTCCCTGCTAAGAGACATGAGTTATTCAAGGGCTTGGGCCTGTGTTGGGCCCAAAAAGTGTTCCTCAAGGAATGTAAGAACTTATAAGGGCTCCGAAGAAAAACTAAACAAGACAAAATCGCCTTTTCTAGTAAGAATGGGATGGGATGAACCGCACAGAGGGATAACCAGGGGCTGTCTTTGTTCAGAGTTGCCAGCTGAACCCAAAAGCACTTAGCCGAACTGTTTTTAGTTCCTTAAAAACGCATATATAACTCTTCCCATTTAACTTCCCCAAGGCCACCAATACCAATTAGATAGATGACAGTAGATGGGTAGATGTGACACAGGAGTTCTTGCCCTGCTTACTTACACCTGTTAGGTTTTCTCAGCCCAGGTGGCAGGAATTTGAGGAAAGCCATCTTCAGACGTTCAGCTACCAAATCACTGCAGCCACATGAGAAACCCAAGGATCCAGCTGACCACCACGTTCATAAGTGAAATAAATCCCTCGTTCTCCATTCTCTTCATCCTCCATCTCTTCCTCTTGCTGTTCCTCCTTTTTTGGAGACATGGAAGGTCAAACTCAGGCCTTTACACGTGCTAGATAGGCATCCTCAGCTAGATCAGCTAAGCTGGACCTCCAGCTTCAAACATTTGTGATTTTTTTTGTTTATTTGTTTGTTTGGAAATCAACATTTTAGGAAGATTGCCACAGCAACAAATTAATTTGATTGAATGACTGAACAGCCAACTACAACGTAGCACGTGTTCTTCTTGTCTACACAGAGCCTGGGTATGAGCTGTTCTTGGGCTCATTGCTTCATCTGCTCAGGAATGTCAAGGCCTGAAGTCAGCTTGTTGGGTAACATTTTGGCTTCCCAGCTCTTCTCAGACAGCAAGATGGATGCTTCTGATCTGAGTGGCACAGAACTCAACGGTAGCAGAGGGGCTGCTTCCCCATACATCTCTCTCCTTATGACTCTTCAAAACACTCCTTTTGCAGACTGTCCCCATGAATCTCCTTGGCTATGATTTACTGCCAGGATGGCTGGGCAGTAAACATCATTATTTTAGTTTCTAATGTAAGAGGGTGGCTCTGCACTATGGGAAAACAGTGTGCACTGACCGGTGACTAGCACCCACACTGTCATTTTAAAACGAGTTTCTAGATGACCGAACTTTCCTTGTCAGGCACAAAAGTTTAATTTAGTAACTGAAGGTACAAAATGTTAACCCTTTATAATGAAAGTCCAAGATAATTCCCATTTTATATTTCCTGCTGATGAGGCTGTATACCATTCTCCAGAATGACTTTAACAGTGCCATCAGCAATCTCTTCTGTCTTGAGCTTTTGTTAGGGCTTCTGAAAAGAATGAATAATTGCCCTCCCATAACCCCGGTTTTGTTTTTGTTTTTCAAGACAAGATTTCTCTGTGCAGCTCTGCCTGTCCTGGAACTCACTCTGTAGACCAAGCTAATCTTGATCTCAGAGATCCACCTGCCTCTGCCTCCCAAGTGCTGGGATTAAAGGCATGAGGTGCCACCACCCAGCTTCTTCCCACTTAAAAAATGTTTTTACTTCCTCTTGGCTGTGTATGGTGGCAGGTGGATCTCTATGAATTGGAGGTCAGCCAGGGGTACATAGTGGGGCCCTATCTCAAAAAAAAAAAAAAAATCAAAAGAAAAAGGGTGTGTGTGTGAGGGGGCTGGGTAGACATAGGAGGAGCTGGGAGAAAGGAGGTGGTGTGGAAATGATAGAAACAGTGCTCACTCATGAGATTCTCAAAATATAAAATGTTTTGTTTTCTATATAGAATGTGTCACTTAAAAGTTCCAGCTATTGTTAGTTCTCTTATTCACTGTGGCAATAGGAACCCAATCCAGGTCATCTCAAAGCTATGCAAGTATTTTACCACTAAGCTACAGGCCCAGCTTTGGTTTCTACTATTAGAAGATGGGCCTGGTACTTTTGATTATCTTCCTTCAGATGTTAAAACCTATGAATGCAAAACTTTCCCTGGCTATAGGATGTGTGTAGGTTTGAATAAAAATGGCCCCATAGGTTCATAGATTTAAATGTTTGGTCATTAGGGAGGGGTGCTACTTGACAGGGATTAGGAGGTGTGGCCTTGTCAACAGGGGTGGGCTTTGAGGTTTAAAATATTAAAGCCAGGCTCACTGTCGCTCTTTTCCTGATATCTTCAGATCTGGATGTAGAACTCTGAGCATCTTCTCCATTACCATGTCTGCCTGCATGCTGTCATGCATCCTGCCATGACAATAATGGACTAAACATTTAAAACTGTAAGCCAGCCCCAATTAAATGTTTTCCTTTATTAGAGTTGCCTTGGTCATGGTGTCTCTTCATAGCAATAGAACATTGACTAAGGCAGGGTGCTTTGAAGGTCTGCCTCAGATGGAGGTAGCTGTTGAGAGAGGACCTGAGCTTCACTGTTCCCACAGCATCAGGGCTCAAGCTGTCCTCTTATAGATCTTAATTTCAGATCTCTTCCAGCTCAGACTCTTCTCTTTCCTCTACTCCCCGGGAATGCCAGAAGATACTGGCTTAGGAAGTCTAGTTCAGGGTCTGGAAGAACTTACTCTAAGACAATTGTCCTTATTTAGAATATATGCCTTTAAAGAAAAGTTTTTTGGCTTGTTTGTTTGTTCTGAGACAGAGTCAGAATGGCCTTGAATATATTATCCTCCTACCAGAGTCTCCAAAGAACTGGAATTGTGGGTATACACCACCATACCAGGACCTTGTTTTCAAAATTCTGGGCCCATGTTTTTAAACTCCATCTTAAAAAAGAAAATCAAGAGAGAATTTCCTTTTAAGATTACTCAAGATTTTAAAGTATGCAGCAGCAAAACTTAAGGTAGCCAACCCACAATGTAAAAGAGGAGCCCAAAAAAACAGAACAAAGGGCAGTGCATTTACTTATCTACTAAAGCCCCTGTTGCTACTATGTCTGTTCTAAAGCTGAGCATATAGGTATGCTGAGCATCTAAAGAGGATCAAGAGTGCCAGATACTGTGTGCTGATGACATGTTAGGATGGTAACTGACCTTCTGAATTAACAGAGCTGCTAAGCTCATGGGAAGCCTTCCTCTAGCAGTTCTGTTGGCTGCTCCCATCTTACTGGAAACATGAAGAGGGCGCACAAACTTCTGCATTTCAATAGGCATGTGTTTGGTTCATGGCAGCATCCTTAAGTGTGCTTGTTGCTAGGATTTCAGCTTCTCATATTCTACACAAGGTAAGACTCAGGAGAAGTGTTCATGAGCTTATCAACAGGCTGGCAGTGAGCTTGCTTTTTCTTTCAGATGCCTATACATGTCTATTCTATAATTCTCATCCATCACTTGAGAGCTACTAGGGAGAAGAACTTACAGAAACTATACTCAGAGAGTCTTGCTGCCTTGGCCATGTTGGTGGGTTCCAGCAGACTCCAGGTGGCAGACACTTGGGGTCTCACTTCTGTAGTAGCCTCTGTTGACAGGGTGGTGCACATCTCTTAAACCTGCACATTGTTCTGGAAGAAACATTTTCTTGAGACCTTTCTTTGGGTTACATTTACAGAGACTGGGATACATCCCTCAACAATGAGACAAATGACTACCTGGAATGAACACTTGTGCAAGGGCCTCCCAATATGTTTTTCTATGCAAGAATAGGCATCCCCAAGAACAAAACATTCTTTATGCCAATGATAGCAGAACTCTGCAAAAGTCTTTCTGTATGTTTAGAGACTACAAAATTCAGGCCTACTGGTAGACTTCCTTTCCCCTTCGGAAAAGGTTCTGTACTATTCCCCTACACCTTCTATTTCCATCGTTCACAGCAAGATTTTCCACACATTCTATCTTCATGATTGCTTGTTTCTCTTTTGTTTTGGTGGTTCCAGTGAAATCTGGAAATTTAAATTCCCATGTAGTGCATCTGTGTTTATATTTATTTCCTCCCAACAATGCATACCTTCCTTAGTGTTTTCTTTAGATCAAAGCTCTTTCAACTTAACCATATTTGGGGCTTTGTTCCCTTTGGTATCATTTAGATCAAGGTTGTGGCTAGGTCCGGAGTTTGTCCACCAGCTGGCTAAATTCAGTCAATTCACTCAAACCAGGGATCTTTCTTTTCACTTTTTCAATTTTTTTCTTTGTCAAGTCAGACATAATAATCAGACAGTAGTAGGGTTATCTAAAGAATCCAAAACAGTCTCCTGAGAATTTTTTGAAATTTAAATGAACACCTCGCAGTTGTTACCTGTGGCTGTTCTGCATATAGAGATAGATAGTTGCAAACAATAATGAATGGATTTAAATAATTGGAAGGTATTGCAGGGGTTCCTATCCTTTCTGTGGCACATTCTGCAGGAAGAGGTCATAGTCACATGTGTGCCTTAGCATCAGCCTATCACGGTTCTAGGAGAAATCTACCATCTGCACTGATTGAACCATGAAGAGTTCTGACATCAATGAAAGGAACTAACCCTCTCCGAACCTCAGTGTTACTAATGGGAAAAAAAAAAGGTACTTTCAGAAAAGCTGACTATCAAAAGTCATAAAAATTATTGTCTAGTTCAACCAGTGATGCTAGGAAGAACCTCTAAACTGGAGAAAGAACCCTGTCTCTTCACAGAAATGCTTGTGATCCTGGTGGTCTATGATGCTATTGTACATATACCTCCTTAGGAATGACTGCCTGTACTGGGAAATCTTGCCTCATAGCTAACCTTTATGCATCTGGTCTTTATTCAGGAACACCAGGGGAAGGCAACCTATTCAAAAAGTATTTTTGTATACCTGCATAGTTCTAACAATTGATAGAGCTGAGGAAGAGTTGAAGATGGAGTTGCCCTGGTCCCTGATTTCTAGAAGCCTATGCCCTTGTTATGATAAAAGCTCACTTGTTACATACATATACAGACAGAATAATCCATCTAACAAAGAGCAGGGTATAGATTATGAGGAATTTGAAAACACAGAGAAGACAAGTCCTAGTCATTTGCAACTGCTATAGTCAACCGCCAAATGTCAGTAGTGTATACCATGGAACCTTGGATATCTGGTCTAGGTTCTCCAACTGTATTCCTCTCAGATGGGAACTCAAGCTGATAGAGATGCTGACACATTTGGATCACATGGCTTATAGGCTTGTTATAGCAGATGAGGGAGAAGACCTGAGCTGACCATTTTCCTTGAAATGTACTTCCACTGATGGTTGCCCAGTAAAAGGATCCACATGGCTTCTGTTCACATTTGCTTGGTCTAAGTTATGGAGATTGAAAAATGCAGGGGATTGCATGGTCATCTAGAGTGTTATACGTCAAAACTAAGACTCATAAGTTCCTATAATGTCACTGCCTCAGAGTAGCCACTTGCCATAGTAACTCAATGTGTATGAGTGTCTCCAGCTGCATATGTAGCAGAAGATGGCCTAGTCAGCCATCATTGGGAAGAGAGGCCCCTTGGTCTTGCAAACTTTATATGCCCCAGTACAGGGGGATTACCAGGGTCAAGAAGTGGGAGTGGGTAGGTAGGGGAACAGGGAGGGGGGAGAGGGTATAGGGGACTTTGGGGATAGCATTTGAAATGTAAATGAAGTAAATACCTAATAAAAAATTGGAAAAAAAAAAAAAGAGCAACTTGGCTGTGCCTTGAAGAAACAGGAAACTTTAAATTGGATGAAATAGTTGGAAGGAAAGGAACAAAATCTATCAAAAGATGCTTTGGAAAAAATGATTGGAGAGAAAAGGACAGAGCAGGTTTGAAAGACGGAAAGAATTTAGTCTTCCGGAAATATCAGGGCTGCTTATCATGTCGGGGTCAGGTCAGGTCATGAAGGACTTTCACCCCATAGACAAGTGTAGGATTTGCTTGTGGATGACAGGAGCCTCTTGGTGAATTTTACTCAGGGAAGCAGTGTCACAGTCACCATCCTTCTGGGAGTCATTGCTCACTGTGCCTAGTGTATACCAGGCACCTCTCTGCTTTATGTGTATTCTCTAATTTGTCCTTGAAATGGTCTTTTGGAAGGCACATGTCTTATCTCAACTACACAGATGAGGAAGTGGAACTTCCGAGAGAGTGAAGAACACTTCCAAGTTTGTACAGGTACCAAGCGCCAAAGAAAGCCCTTTGACCTTAAACACAACTTTTAATTGCACAAATTAATTCTTTACTCTTGGCATATGAAAAACAAAAACACTGTCCTGGTTCCATGTTTAACAGAGATCAAGAGTACCAAATGAGACTGAAATGTGTACACCACTGACTTCTACTGTAACTGTAAGTGAGAGAACACTAACTTAATGAATGTCATGTCTGCGCAGATAAGATGAATCAAACAGATTGCTATAAGGAAAAAAAAAATAGAGAAGGTAGAGAGTTAGTCTGAAGACTATTTAATCAACCAGGGGACATCTCCATTTTGCTTTGGAACCAAGCCAAGCAATTTACATCACAGAGCCTGGTCCAACTGCACATGACTTTGCCTGCTGAATTATGGCTCTTCTCTGCCCACCTCTTTTTTCATGTTAACAGGGAACTTGGGAGCTGCCCTCTGGAACGATCAGAGACAGTGAGTTGTGTGCTCTGTGGGCGGCTATTCCTCTGGGATGTTATTACCAGAGATAAAAATGTTTCCCTTGAACTTTATTGTTCAAATAGGGAAGATACATATAAACAGTAGTTGTGAAGGGGGGTCCTTTTCATCCTTGTGGCTTGTATCAGAGAAGCTGCCATCCCAAAGCAGTGCGGAAGAGTTCTGGAGTGTTTGTAGGAGTTTGGGAAGTAACTCAGAGGCTCCTGAGTTTTCGCTCCTGTGGACGTTGTCACAGGTCCTGAAGAGTGTAGCACAGCAGCAAGCAGGCATCCAGTGGATTCTATCACTTTCTTAAATTTCACACACAGTCTTAGCATTTTTGTCCACAGACAAGCAATCTACAGGGAACTACACTGGCACGACCCTGAAGATGTGGACACTTTTTCCTTCTGGGGTTTTCCGTCCTTATCCCAACTTTCCATCAATGTGACAGATTTACTTGCCTCTGAATGTTTAAGAATGGAACTCTTCACACACATCCTCTTACATTTCACTCATTTTATTTGTAGCATGTTTGTGAGACCCATCCAAGTAGTTAGAGTTCATTCATTCTGACAGAAGAGAGCATTCCACCATTGAACAGTTCCTAATGTCTTTGCCCATTCTTTCTGTGATGGGTTATCTTTATTAAGTTCAGCAGTATCCTAAAGGCTGTCTCTATAAACAGTCTACTCATGTTTCTGGTTAAACACATACCTACATCTACTTTGGAGAAAAAACTGCTATGCTCATGTACTTCTGGCTCTAGGAGGGGTTGCTGGGTTTCCACAGTGACTTTAGAAGCTAACATGTGCAGCAGGTCCTAAGTTTCTAAGGCATATATGTTTTGGTATTTTGTGGAAGTATTACTCTCCTAGAAGGTTAAGAGCAGACCTGGAGGAAGTGAGGGTGATCTGACTTGGCTGATATCCTGGGAAGTACTTCACTGGTCTGCCTATAGCCCCAGCAAATGATGCTGTACAGTCAGTCACAGTAATTTTATAAGCTTCAGCTACCCCTGCCTTCTTGAGCGCACAGATGTTCTGGGAAATTCTTCAGGAGGTAAATCTGTGCAGACATGAGATTAGCCAATGGCAAAGCTTTTGCAGGAATGATCCCTCCTCTTCCCCTCCCTGCTCCTCCCTCCTGCAAGGCCACCACAGAAGGCTCACTATGAAGCTGACTTCCATGTCTCTTTCGTAATAACACAGCATTTCCTCCGCCTGTCCGACAGCCAGAGACTGCTCTCCCGGCGTGCACGGTGCCTGGGTTTGCTTGCCAAGACAGAGCCCGACGAAGCTTCCACATAATCATTTCCAAACATTAAAATGGCCCCATTGTCATTACAGCAGGGAGATTGAATTCGTCTCATCAAAGCGGAGTGTGACAGGTGACTCAATAGGACAGTGCCAAGCGCAGAGGCAAGAAGATTAGCAGGGCACTGATATCATTATTTCCGCCTATCACAGATTCGGCAGGGAGGCAATTGTAATTTCTGGGCTTATTAGTCTACATTCGGAGGGAAAAACCGAGTGATAAAACTCACGGTGACAGCTAGGCATTTGTGCAGCAAGTGCTGTCACCGTGACACTTAGAAAATGCCAATGTGACTACGTCCTCATAATCCTCACTAATAGAGGTTAAAGCCGGGCACAAAGGCACCCTTATCAGTGATCAGTCCACTAATAACATTTGCATTTTTAAGTTAAATATGGTAAGGAAAAGAGTAAGTAGTTCTTTGCAGTCGGAACAATTAATTTCACACTGGAATTAGAAAACAGAGCCAAAATGTTCCAGGCTCCTTATCTCTTTGATCGCTTGCAAGAATCCTCCAAGGGAAGAGATGAGTGAGCGGTGAGCAGTATAGAGAACAATGTTACGGGCCGGTATCTACTGCCTGTGAAGCTCGACAGGAGAGCACCACTACTAAACTCCTGAAATTAGATTTCTGCCCCCCTCCAGCTAACAGACAAAGCCGTTCAAGGACTTAAAACTAACCAATGCAGTGGAAAATATCGTTGCATGCTTAACATATTCCTGTTTAATGGTTCCTGTTTTGCCAGTCAGAGATACATTATATCATGTAATCCCAAATCTAAAGAGCCAGAGCAGGTCAGACAGCACAATGGCTGACAGACCCAGAATGCCACTGGCTCTGAGAGTCTTCCCAGCTTACCTGATCTACATGAATCTCCCGTAATGAATATGTTTCTCAATGGGCATTTTCCCCTCATGGCACTGACAATGACAAAACAAGATGCCTGAGATTCTTTTTGTAGACAATACCAGAATGGTATTTTTCATAGCTAGACCTTGAAAAAAAAATTCACCTAGCTTGGGGAAATGCATTAGAATCCCAATCTGATTTTGCTAGAAACATTACAGGTGGCAAGCAGTTACTTCCCGCCCTTTAAATAAGAGACCAATTAAGAAGACTATGTAATTCAATTCTTGAGTGAGTGCCACTGAATTCAATTTGTTTCAGGTCAATGAATATAATGCAAAGTTATTAACAAAAAGGTCAGGATCTGTGTGGAAAGCATACACAGAGAGTGGGACACTGGTAATTAGTATACATTTTGAATGTGCGGCTGTGCTGGCACACAGTAGAGGCAATCTTAACAGGATTAGATGTTAATAAACTTTTAAGTCTGTGTCCCCGCCTTTATAACAATAAACAAATAAATAAAGAAATGTCACAAGTTATACCCCTGTTCCCAGCACTAGAGGGTAAATACAATGATTGCTTAGGAAAGACAGACATATCGATGAATAATAACCTTAACAAGGGCTTGGGCAGAGCCATGCCCAAGTCAAAGGTCTATGATCTCCTGTTCCAAATTGAGAAGCTGAGTACACTGCCCTGGTATTATAGGGGCCACCTACATGGGCCACCCTTCTGAACCCAGAAATCCTATTTTCAAATGTGTAAAACAAGACCAGCTAGGGATAACAGGGCTCCTGTGTACATGTTCCTGTGTGTGTGCATGTGCAAGTGTGTATGTATTTGTGTTCATTTCTATTTGGTATAGGACAAAGACTTCCAAATTTCACAGATACTGTTCAAAGCCGTATGGATGTGAGGCCATGCTGAGCAGTCTGTGTATGCAGCACAAGCACAGACCAGCATGGCACTGACCCTGGACACACACATGCACACATGCATGCACCCACACATACTGTGTGTGCCTCATTGCCACAATGAGACAGTGTGCCTGCTCCAACTAACTGACAGTAGTTTGATGTATATACTGTGCAGCATGCTCCCATGACTGGATGCACCGAGCCTCTTGTCTGTCTCACTTCTTTCCATCAGCACTTCCTGACAGCACACCTGAGATACTCTGTGCCCTGCAGACTCAGATTGTTTCTCGGTGACTGGAACAAAGGGGTAAGCAGAATCAGTTAAAGGCAGAGGGAAGACAGGGCTGGCCCCCATCTGTGTGTGTGCACATGCGTGCATGTGGTAACCATGCCTGTCTATGTGTCCGCACATGTCAATCCTTGCTATGCTCTAGTCTAGAGTCTCTCACCCCTGATCTCCAGAATCCCACTGTCAGTCTACCCTGTATTGAGCAGTCTTTCCCCACTGACAGCTTCACTCCTCTACTGTTACCCCGTTACTGGTTTGCTGTGCACTTCCCTGTGTTCTGTATACTTGTGACTCCCACATTTCCATGCTGAAGCCAAATGATATTTGGAGGTCAGGTGGGGCCTTTGGAGGGTAATGAATGTCCTCATCACAAGGATGGTATGTTGGTCAAAGAGGGCCTGGAGTCCTCCCTATTCATTCTGTCATGTTAGGACATGGCTTTCCTGAGAGCCAGGATGCAGTATTCACTAAAACCTAAGTATAACCTATCTGTGGGTTTCTGGACTCTAGAACAAAGATATGAAGTCCTATTGTTTTAAACCACCCAGTCTCTGCTATCCTGGTACAGCAGCCTGAGATGACTCACTTGAATTCTGGCCTCAGAATCTTTTCTGGGAGAATACAGGATGTACATTGTGTAGCATGACCTGGAGAATAGAAAATTCTAAGCACTTCTGCAGAATTATAACAGTATGTCATGTATTTGTGTGTTTCATTTTGGGACAGGGTCTTATTGCATAGCTCAGGCAGGCCTGGAACTTGTGATCCTTTTGGTACACTACCTGACTTCCAACCATACTTACTACAAGCTACGATAATTAAAGAAGCATGATAACAGACAATAGATAGGTTCCCCAACAGGATAGAAGAGAGAACCCAGGAAAGACCCACATGCATATATCCCAGGGACTCTCAATAAAGGTCCAAGAAACTACAGTGGAAAAAGAGTGGTCTCGTCAACACATGCTGTTGGAAAAATAAGGCATCTTCATGCAAAAGAATGGAATTAAACTTTTGAGCTACATACAAAACTCAGCTCAAGGTAGATTCAACACAAGGACAGAAACTCAAGGGCTGCAGGGGAAACGATAAGACGAGTATTGTAAAAGATTGGGCAGTGAATTTTGACTTGACTCCCAAAAGCACAAATGTGAAAAGCAGAAATAGTCATCAAACTAAAAGGCATGTTCACAGCAAAGGAAAAAATAACACTGTGCAAAGACAACTCATAGGTTGGAAGGAAAATACATTTCCACAGATTGTTTCTTTTCTGCCTAGGTAGTCCCCTTCTACGATTGTTATCTTTTTACATGTGGTGTATGTGTCTGCCTGCACATGACATGGAGTGTGTGGAAGACAACTGAAAAGGACTGATTTTCTTCTTCCACCATGTGGAATCTAAGGATCACATTCAGGTCCTCAGGCTTGTTGGCAAGTGCCTTTATTTGCTAGATCACCTTTCCACTTTCATGTCTTTATAATAGTATTAATTCCTGTGTATTTTATTAATTGGTAGCTATTGTAAATGGAATTGTTCTCTTAGGGTTTTGTGTTTAAGGATTTTTTTGTTGTTGTTGTTGTTTTGCTTTGTTTGAGACAGGATTTCGCTGTGTAACCTTTAGCTTCTTTATGGAAGATAATGCTGTGTGACACTATTTCTGTGAATGAACATCTACCACCCCAGATAGGAAACTGTCAACATATCAAAGCATGTCCAAATTTCAACTTGGTGAGCCAATGAATTTGACTGGCGTTCCTTATAGGAATAAAGGTAAGAAGTTACTTACAGTCACAGAAATGACTCAAAGACAACTGCATCACCAAAAGCCCATCCCATCCCAGATGTCAGTTCACAAAAGCTGACACCTGGAGCACTCTGCACAGACTACAAGCAGCTCAGCCGGTCAGAGGTTGTCCTCTCCTGGTGCTTCAGTTGATCTGAGATTCAGGAAGCTGTGTTGGTCTTTGATTTTTTTTTTTTTTTTTTTAGGCAGTTAGGCTGGTAACTGTTTCTTTCAGACTGCCTGGTTGTTTTGGTTTTGTTTGTTTTTGTTTTTTGGGGTTTTTGTTTTGTTTTGTTTTGTTTTGTTTTTGCTTCTTCCAAGCTCCTTGGTTGTGTCTTCTTTTTCCTTATGGTTGGCTCATCTTCAATTTTCTTTGCAGCTCAGCTTCTCTGAGAGTGACTTTCATCAGTCTTTACTGTTTATATAATCTTGGGGAGGAAGCAGTCCAGTGAGTCTTGTTAGTTTCAGGGACTTCCTGAAGCTGAGTTGTTTACTTCATGTCTTAAAGACCTTCCCTCCACAATGGTGTGTTTTATCTTTAGAACATCCTATTGTTTTATACATATTATATGTGTTCATATAATCAGAAAACAATGACAATTTCCCTTTTTAAAAAATTCCTATTTAGGTACCTTTCTTTTCTTCCTCTTGCCTTATTTTTCTTGCAGTGATTTCTAGCTGAATAGAACTGAGCATCTGCATCATACAGAAAATACTTAGCTTTCCACATGGATTATGTAGGATAAGCAAGAACAATCTAGGAAGCAAGTTTAATGTTTCAACTAACAACTTAATTTTATACCGCAAGGAATGAGAAGAGCAAACCCCATAGTCATTAGCTTGAAGGAAACAAAAGAAGAAGCAGACAAACTAGAGGAGAGAGGAAAAGCAACTGAGTTGTTGTTGTTATTATTATTATCATTATTATTATTATTAAAAATATTTACCAGGTAGTGGTGGTGGCACCCACCTTTAGTCCCATCACTAAGAGGTAAGTGGATCTTTGTAAGTTTGAGGCCATCCTGGCCTACAGAGCAAGTTTCAGGACAGACTGAGAAAACCTGTCTCCAGAAAAGTATCCTTATTATACCATGTGTGTGTGTGTGTGTTTGTGTGTGTGTGTGTGTGTGTGTGTGTGTGTGTAAGTGCTTGCTATAGCATGTGTGTAGAGATCAGAGGACAGTTCTCTCCTTCCACTTTGTAGGATCCAGGAATTAAACTCAAAGTCTTTAGCCTTGGTGAGAAGTGCCTTCATCCACTGAACCATCTTGCCAGCTTGTGATGTTTTTGTTGTTGTTTTGTTTTAAAGAAACAGAAACGGTGGTCAACTTCAAGGAAACAACGTAGATGCACCACAGTTTAATAAAGGTCAACTATAAGATACTCACAGCTAACATTATATTCAGTGGTGAAAATTAAACTGCACCTAATAATTAATTGGAGAATGTCAGAGCAACCTTTCAGTTGGCTTGTTTGGTTTCTTACTACTGAGTGTTAGTCCCTCATGTGTATGTTTTAGGGTCAAGGCTTCCATCTGGTATATCTCTTCTTGTCTGTGATTTATACTTTCATTCTCTTAATAGTGCCTTTTGTAGAGATGAATTTTAATTCTTCCTGAATCATCTTTAATATTGTATCTAAACAGCTATCACCAAATCTAAGATCACATAGCCTTTCTCCTATGTCATCTAGTAACTTAGTATTTTGCATTTAGGTCTGTGATCTATTTTGAATAACATTTGTGAATGATCCAAATTTAATGTCTAGGTTTTAAATTTTAATTAAGAATTCTTTTAAATGTGAGTGTCAGGTTGTACCGTCATCATTTTATTAAAAAACACTACTTTCTGCATTGGATTTTGTTGTTCCTTTCTTAGAGAACAACTGGCTATATTTGAAGGGGTTTAATTCTGGTCTTTAGTTGGTTCCCATGCTGGTTAATATTTTGTCAACCTGACACAAACTAGTGTCACTTGGGAAGGGGAACTTCAGTTGAAGAATTGCTTCAGTGGACTGGACTGTAGACATGTCTATGGGGTCTTTTCTTGATTGGTTTTTAATAAGGGATGACTCGTTGGAGGAAGTGAGTCTCTGGTTTGGGATCTGAGGTTTATAAACCTGGATCTACTTAACTGTTCTCTGCTTCTTGACACTGGAACGTGACTGGCTGCCATTCATGGCTGCTCTGCCTTCTGTGCCATAATGGAATGTATCATTTTAAACTGTAGGCCAAAATAAACTCTCCCTTCATTAAATGTATCAGGCATTTGATCACAGCAATGAAACGAATTATAAATACACATTGCACACTTACACAGATACCTGCACATCTATGGTTATCATCTCACTATTCATAATAACCAAGATATGGAATCAGGCTATATGGTCATTAACAGAAAATAGGACATATGCATGCAATAGATATTATGCAACCATGAAGAAGAAAATCATGCTGTTTCAGGGAAATTATGGAATTAGCATCATGTTAAGAAAAATAAGACAGCCTCAGGAAATCGAATATTGTTCATTTTCTCTTCTATATTAGATCTAGAGCAGAAAGACGTGACAGTTGAGGAGGGATGGTGTCTTAGGGTTTCTATTGTTGTGAAGGAACACCATTACCATGGCAACTCTTAATAAAGAAAACATTTCATTGGGGCTGGCTTACAAGTTTGGAATTAGTCCATTATCATCATGTCAGGAAGCATGGCAGGTGACAGGCAGACACTGTACTGAAGGAAGAGCCTAAAGTGGGTAGCAGGAGGAGAAATGACACTGGGCCTTTGAAACCTCAAAGCCCATTTCCAGTAAAATACTTTCCTAAACAAGGCCACACCTACTCCAACAAAGCCACGCCTTCTAATAAGACCACTTCCTATGAGCCTATGGGGGCCATTTTTATTCAAACCACCACAGGGGACTATTGGAAAAATGTAAGGAGCCTGGAGGAGGGAAAGAGGGGAAACAAAAGAGACAGAAGTATGAGGTAAATAGAACTAAAGTACATTATATGCATTTATAAAAGTGTCATAATGAAGCCCAACACATCATACAATTAATATATGCAATTATTAACATCTAAATCTAAAAGGGGGTCTTTCAAGTTTCATTACTGTAGGCTCAATCCTGGGTTAGGGAGCACAGACACTGGCTACCTTGAACTTGAGAGTTAGAAGTCAACAGATAATGCAAAGAAGACTGCTGATGCCAGAAAGACCTTAGTGATTCGTGAGTAAGTCTTTTGGTAAGATGATTATATTTGGCCACCCTTCTCTGACCAACCTACCTACCTTTCTTCCTTCTATTCTCCCTCCCTCCCTCCCTCCCTCCCTCCCTCTTTCCCCCCTTTTCTTTATTTTTTCCTTTTTTTTTTGACGCTTGGCCTACCATGTTATTTTAAGAGTTGACTGGGACATGGTGCGCCAATCAGAATCTTTCTCTGTAAATTTCCAAGTTAGAACAACTGACCTCCTCGTGATTGTTGGGCTTTATGACATAAATCTTTGAAATGACACAGGACTATATTGTCATCTTAAAAGTTAACAAAGGGACAGAACATAAACACATAATATACAATATTATATATTTTATATAAATATATTTTAAATTTATATAAACTATATAAAATTATATAAAATATTTATATAAAATATATATAAAAATACAAAAGAATAATACAGATGGACAAAGAGTGACAAATCCAGGAGGTGAAAAGTCTGCCTAGAAGAGGTGTGTGTCCTCTGTCTAGTTGTCCCAAAGGGTCTGGGTCCTCTCACAGATCCAGGTGAGTCATACCAGGACCACAATGAGGGAGTCCTCTCTGTATTTAAGCCAGTTCTAGATGGGATTCTGTCACACTCAAAACTGTCATAACAAACAGGCGTAAGAACTCAAAGATGAGGGAAATGATGCTGAGGATGAAGGATGTGTTTTAATATGCAGTGTTGGATGTACATTCCACATTGGGGATGGCCATCTCTAACTAGTGAGTGCACAGTAAGCCATGGTATGTGTTATTAGGGGTTCTACAGAAGGGGCTTTTAATAACCATTTCGAGAATTCAGGAAAAATCTTTTTTTTTTTTTTTTTGTCTTTTTTTTTCTTTCTGATGACAGACGACACAGTAGCTGTAAAGAAACTAGGATGACATGGTGGTTTCAGGTTGCTTCTGACAGTTCCTGGTTCACTGGCCTCACAGGCCCAGGCTTCATGAGGTGAAACCACCTCTAACATTGTGGGTACCAAGAAGCCAGCAGGCCAATTGCCTGGCATACCACCTCTTGCCTGAAGCTTCAAGGTCCAGGTCAAAGACTGGTGATAATTTTCTCAAGAACAGTAAAAAGCACTTTTTCTATTGTTGACAGTCTGGAAGTAGGAAACTGGGAAGTTTCTGAGGTAGAGAGCCAGATGAATTTTCACATCAGCTTTGGAGTTTTATTCATAATTCAAGACAGCTTCTTAACAACTGAAGGAAAACAGGCACAGGTCTTTTTACAATGAAATTCATGGACAGAGGAGAGCGCCTCCAGCTGCCAACAGTGCTGTTTGTAGAATCCGAATCCTTTAGCCCCTCTTCCAAATCCTAGCACTGTGTTCTGCTGCTGTATTGTGTTTGGGGGTTGGGGGGACCCCTGCTTCCTGCCATACACAATACTGTACTCCAGGAAGGGCCATGGCATTTAAGGGGTCCTCAAGCCATTTCTTGCTGCGTTAGGCACCCAGAGAGACAAATGAAAGAAGGCAACAGAAGTGCAAAATCACATGGCCTTGCTTGAAACCACTGCAGATGGGTAAAAGGGGTTAATTCAAAACAGAAAATTAAAACAAACAAAAAAAAAAAACCCAAGAACAAACAAACACCCACACCTTCCCTCAGTCGCTTATCTGAGGAATGATAGCAAAATCTGAGAATGCAAGCGTGGCTGCAGGAGCCTGGTGACCACTGTGGCCTGTTCATCCATGCTTCACCTCTGGCTTCACAGTGGTTGGTGTGTGCTAAGCATGATCTAGGGTCCTGCTTGTCTTGGTAAGATTCTCCTTAATCCTGGAGATTGTCCCCACTTCTCTGGAGGCAATGTCTTGGAGGTAGCCCTTAAATAGGAGCTTGTAGAACTTCTAAGATAAACTCTTCAAGTTTTGGTCTTTTTCCCTTCTTTGTTACTGTTTTTTGACTCTTTTGTTTGTTGTTGTTTTTTAGTTGCAGTCAACCTTTTTATTAGTTAAACTTCTTTTGAGGATTTCATATGAACACAGTATTTCTACCTCTTGCAACTCCTCCCATGTCCCATGTCCCTGTTAATCCTTCTGAAACTTGTGACCTCTTCTTAAATTAGTTACATATAAATGTACACACACACACGCACACACACATGTGTACATGCATATGTGTATGTATTTACGTACAAAGTTCATTTAGTGTTCTCATGTGCATATATGTTTAGGGCTGATTGCTTGGGATTTGGTAACCTATCAGGAGGCTCATCCCTAGAGAAGACTGATATTCTCTCTCTCTCTCTCTCTCTCTCTCTCTCTCTCTCTCTCTCTCTCTCTCTCTCTCTCTCTCTCTCTCCCCCCCACCCCGTTTCCTCTTAGCCCCAGCTTTTCAGGGACCAGGGACGACCTTATGCCAAACAGGACTTCATTGCCCTTTCTTTTCTCATTATCTAGGCAAACTCTTGCCCATCTTTTGAGACTGGACATCCTCCAGGGGGCCTGCTGTGACAACCCTACCTATCAGTGTTGCTGGGAAGGTTGGCTTGACAGCCTCTCCTTCCCCCAATATACACACATCCACTGTCCTCCGGCAGTAAGACAGGCACCTTCAAGGTCCTTGTTTGGGGCCTCTGGGTTTTCTCTGGCTGGCTGTCTCCAGATGGGGGTGGACATAGCTTGGAAGAGAAGGAACAGTCTAGTGCTTTCCCGGCTGCAAGCAGCCAGAGTACCTGGTTGGCTTGGAGCCTTGAGGAGCTCGCTTCACAGTGCAGGGGCTACGCTCCTAGTTAAACCCTGACTCCTCAGGAGCACATAGGTTTCTGGCACCCACCATCAAGTGCTAGACCAGACTCCCCTCCACAGCCCACCCCTATTCCAGAAAGCATGTCAGTCCAAGGCAACCGACAACCTCATGGGGGTTGTTTTCTTCTCTCCACACTGAGGCCTTTAAAACAACAACAACAACAACAACAACAACAACAACAACGTTGATGGTGCACATATTCCAGAGTAATATGTTTGGGATTAGGCCACACAATGGGGTTATGACTCCCTCCTGTGCAGCCCTCACCCAGGGGAGCTTGCCCCCCATCTGGCCAATACACATCTGGATCAAGCTCACAGCTGTCCAGATGTTGCATCCCTCTGAACTTCAGCTAGAGGGCTGGAGCTGTATGCACACACACACACACACACACACACACANCCCCCCCCCCACCCCGTCCCTGCAGCCACAGAAGAGTCTGTGGCTCTTCATCTAGGGGCGGGGCTTTGCGATGTTTGCCTCATCCATGCTGGCATATCAAGTAGTGAGTGGTGGTGGTACTGCACTGGTCTTGTTTAAGTGACCACATTGAGATTCCTTAGCTACAGCTCCCTTGTCATATACAGGAAACTCTCTCACAGCAAATGTCTTGGTCTTCTGTCTCTTACAGTCTTTCTGCCTCATCTTCCACCATGTTTTCTGGGCTGTAGGTATAGGGCTTACATTGGTTGGTGAGGCCATCAGTCCTGGAGATGAACCTGTTCCTGTCACTTTCCTAATCCAGTGTCACTTCTAGTAACTTCTGATGTTTTGGAGAAAAGTAGTGAAGTGTGCATTCAGTGTGACTTTTCTCAGCTACTCACAACTAACAAGCTTATTCATATACATAGCCGCTCCTCCATTTGGTGAGTTCTATACATCTGCACAGAGCAGTTATAGACATTCCTCCTAACATAATTTCCTAAGTTATCCTTGTAGCATTTGCATTATATTAGGTACCTGCTGTCATCTAGAGATAAATTAAAGTATACTGGAGGATGTTCACGGACTCTGTGCGAACAAAACATCATTTTATAGATGGAGCCTGAACTCCTGGAGATCCAATGGAGATCCTGGGATCTATGCCCCATGGATACTGAAAGAGAACTCTATTTTACTGGACTTTGATACTGTGTAAAACTCTCTTCACCCTTTCCCTAGAATCTACCCCCAGACAAATGACTAATACCTAGGTCTTACCCTGGCTTTGTGTTTTGTGGTCTCCAAGCCAATAATATGCATCTACTTCCTCTTTTCATTATCATATCACTTCAGACTTGTTTCTGTTTTTTTTGTTTTTTTTTTTTTTTTTTTTTCTGAGACAGGGTTTCTCTGTGTAGCCCTGGCTGTCCTAGAACTCACTTTGAAGACCAGACTGACCTTGAACTCAGAAATCCTCCTGCCTTTGCCTCCCAAGTGCTGGGATTACAGACATGTGCCACCATTGTCAGCTTTTTTCTGATTCTTTAAAATAAAATCCAATTGCTCCACAGGTATTTTTAAAAGTCATACTCTGTTGTTCATTATTCTTTTCCTCTGGATCACCAGCTAAAACTGTTCCATGCTTACTCTCAAAATTTCTTTGGCTAAGACTGTTGAATGAACCCCCAGTGGGACAGCCCATTGATAACCTGAGAGAAACAGTAGCTATTTGCTGTGAGCCTGCTTTGTGTTGGCCCTTATTACACAATATATACATTGGTTTGGAATGGTCTTGAAAGGTAGACTTCAATGACCCTACTTTCTAAATAATGTTTAATGTTACCCAGCGAATAAAGTGGTAGACAGGGATCAGCCCAGGCACACAGAGACACAAAGTCCCTGTTATTTCAGAGGCTCTAGAATTGTTTTCAATTTCCACATTTCCTTCTATGAAGTTTTCTTGTCTTATGTTTTGCTTTCTTCCAACTGAACCACCTCAGCTCTTTCCAGAGTGTCTTAGGGTTTTATTGCTGTGAAGAGACACCATTACCAAGGCAACTAAAGGAAAATGTTTAATTGGAGCTGGCTTACAGTTTGAGAGGTTCAGCCTATTATCCTCTGTCAGGAAGTATGGCAGCATGCAGGTAGACTTGGTGCTGGAGAAGGAACTGATACAACAGAATCTTAATACAAAGGCAGCCAGGGAGGGACACTGGGTGGAGCCTCAGCACTAGGAGATCTCAAAGCCCACCTATACAGTGACACACATCCTCTAACAAGACCACACCTCCTCCAAAAAGGTCACACCTCTTAATAGTGCCATTCCCTATGGTTAAGCATTCAAATACATGAATCTATGGGGCCAAACCTATTCAAAGCACCACACTGAATATCTATGCACAAGGGCAAATGTTATACCTAGGTCTTGATATAGCTACTGATCTAGATGGAAACTGACAACATAAGAGCCTAAATATGGAATGCTATAGAACACAAAGTTGCCTCATGGACCCTTATTAGAGTGCAGTTTATGTATATACCAGGTAGCAAACAGAATTCTGGCCACAATCCACCCCACAGAGTGTCCAATATGTTCTCACCCCCAACTGATGAGTTATTCTTCCCCGCTTACATGCTTCATCAGGATGGGGATCCTCAGCTGCTGACTGGATTCTCATCTTGACTCCCTGCTGTGAGGATTAAGAGGGATGATGGAAGGGTCCAAGCGAAAGACCTGAAACTGTTCTTCTTCTGTCCCAGCTAAGGTAATCAACCAGAAGAACACATCCCAGGAGAGTTGAGGTCACTTTCAAAGACTTTAAAAATGATTATCATCCAATTCATTTGTAGGAAACTGCAAAAGTGGTCACAGTGAGGTACCACAGACTTAGCCAGATGGCATAGCACAGTTGCCCGCTGAATGCTGATTCTTATTGGAATAAATAAATATCACCTTTGGAAGCTCATATGTGACTACTGCACCCGTGAACATGCTGTTTTTAATTCCCATCAGAAAAAGGCAGCAAAAGCAGTGTCTTTTGTGTGGGAAGGTCAGCAGCATACATTTCCCCTGGGATATGCAGACTTTCCTGTTCTCTGTTACAATATAAATCACAAAAGCTTCTATTGCCAGGATCTGGTGAACAGCACATTACAGATGTTTTACAAGAAGGTGTCCAATAATCCTTACAAAGATTTCTAGAGGACCGTTTTATCAATGGACTCGTCAGAAGTTCAATGATCCGTAAGCGTGCAAAGGTATCCTTTCGAGTGAGAAACTCATGCCCTTGTTTCTCACATCGCCTTACTTCAAGAGAAAGGAATGGAATTTGCTGAGTCTTCATGGCTTTGGGGAGAAGCATAAATTGTAGTTGCAAATGCTGCTATGAATTTTGTTCTCTCCCATGAGTCTGGTCTTCAGGAAGGTTTAAAATAAGCTCATTTTGGTCAGGTTGTATAATCATCAGACCTGACGACTTCAGATGTACTTGTGGTAGATAAAGATGTTGTCTGGATTTTTTTTTTGAAGTCCTCAGAGTAGAGTTTTGACCCCAATCATAAGGGTTCCCAAGCAAGGCGATGCCATTTGTATCAAGAAACTTCTGTTTCTAATCTTTCATCACCTGATCATGGAGCATAGAGTAACTATGAAACTTCAATGGCCAATATGAATGAGTATCCCTAGTTTTAGGATGCCCAGTGGATAGGCTGACAAAGCACAATTTTAATGCACACTGCAAAAGTCTATAGGGATTGGGCCTGAGTAATTCCAGAAGATGCATTGTCAAATAAGTAGGTGGTCCAGTGCTATGGGTCAGGTATTTGCTCTTGAACTCATGTGCTGGGAACTTAACATCAAAAGTCATATGGTAATACTGTCTGACAGTAGCCTTTGGAGATTAAGATTAGATAAGGTCTTGTAAGTGGGGACCCTATGAGTCATCAGGGGTTTTCTAGTATGAGGGGAAATGACTTAAACTAGATTCTTGCTTTGTCTTGTCATGTGATTCCTTCCATTGTGTTATCCTATGACAATAAGGCCATTACTAGATGACCAGCTTCATGTTCTAAGACTTCCCAAACTCCAAACTAAATACACCACACTATTTATCAATTAGTCTTAGAACTTACTTATTTTGTTACAGCAACAGAAAATGGACTAAGACATTAAACATCTATGCAAACTGTTTTTGTAGCTCTGTCCTAGGGTTTTATTGCTACAAACAGACCTACCAGGACCAAGGCAACTCTTATAAGGACAATATTTAATTGGGGCTGGCTTATGGGTAGGAGCATAGCATCATCCAGGCAGGCATAGTTCAGGAGGAGCTAAGAGTTCTACATCTTCATCTGAAGGCTGCTAAGACTGATTTCCAGGCAGCTAGGATGAGGGTATTAAAGCCCATGTCCACAGTGACACACCTACTCCAATAAGACCACACCTACTCCAATAAGGCTACACCTCCTAATAGTGCCACTCCTCAGGCCAAGCATATACAAACCATCACAAGCTCTAGCATCTCACCTCCATGCAATCATTTGCTTCAATGAAGGAGGAATGGGGAAGACACATCATGGAGGAAGGATATGCATGGGGGATAGTGTGACAAGCTGAGGCTATGACTGCTTTCATGAGAGCTCCACCCCGTGCTGTTCCTGATAAGGTGATAAGGGAAGGACTTTTTAGTGGAAAGAACCAGTGACTGTCTACTTTGTTTTGAGACAGAAGTGAAGGAAGAATATGGGTGGATTCCTTGATAGTGGTGAATGGGTTAACTGGTTGAGCCAAGGAAAGAACAAGATTGGATAAAGGAGAAGAGAGCAGTCAGGGGGATGGGTATATGAATTGGCCTATGAACATGATATTTTTGCATCTTTCCCAATGTCCTTTCAAGGCAGGCTCTTTCTACTGGACGACTCTTCCATGAATGTTACCCAACTCTACCAAGGAAAATCTAGTGTTCATGATGCGGCTTCCTATGTTGATCACCGTAGTAGCAGAGATGTACACTATGTTTGCATTACCTGTCACATATTGGTGTTTGTCTCATCAGCTGAAGAAACCTAGGCACCACCCCTCAGACTCCTAGACAGCAGGCTGGTTTTACCAAACTTCTTCAATCTCAAAAGGGGAAATAATTTGTTCTTACCTAAGTCAACAGCACTCTGAACTTCCTTAAACTCAGCGCTTCCACATTACTTTCTTAGGGTTGACAGACTATCTGATTAACTACATGGATCCCCTGAACACTGTCGTCTTACATAATGGACAGTTTAGTGGCAAAGAATGTGGCACAATAGGCAAATGACCATGGGATCAATCACTATTGACAGAAATAGCCAGCCCAACAGAATGACAGAGTATCCACTGAAGGAATTAAGGTGCTCTTGTCTAGGATACAGTATATTAATTGAGAAAATACTATAGAGTGCTATGTCTTTATCACATTCATGAATGGGGAAACCAAGAAACCTTAGTTAGGATGACTAACTCACTCACTCACTCCTAGTTGTCCACTTCAGGTGTTGTTCTTCCTGTCTTCCAACTGTTTTCTCTGTTCATTCAGAAGTTCTGGCTTGCAGAAGGTTTTTTGTTTTGTTTTGTTTTGTTTTGTTTTGTTTTTAACAGTAGGACAGAAGAAACAGTTCACTGAATTAAAGCTGCAAACCTGATTATTTTTGGCTCTTTGTGCTGGTAATCTAAAGACAATTATTCTAATTACTATGAAGATTTGGATTATGTTGAGACCACTATTAGTGGTTTCATGTCCAGATGTAACTGTAATTGTAGAAGCTGGTTAAGGATAGAACAGCCACAGATTTGGTTCTTATGTAGATGAATGTGTATATTGCCCCATAAACAAACAACCTAGACTACTTGATGGCTATGGAGTTGAGGGCTAGGGATATCTGAGTTGGCAGATCCAAACAGATCAACAGATGGGCAGTATTGGTTCTTTATGCTCTATGCATATTTTCTTTGACTCCTCTTCATTACAACCAGTAATGTGGTGATCAACTTAGGGTACCATGACAATGGTATGTTTTAGAGCAAACCTGGGAAAATGTGCAATTGCTAATTCATTAGCATTTCATACAGAAACACTTGACCAATTGGGATAGAAATCAACTGAGATGGACTGTTCCTTCCTCTGTCCAAGTCTATGGGACATTTTTTTTTTAAAACAATGATCGATGTGGTGGTTCTGGCCCACTGTGGGTGGTGTCACCCCTAGGCAGCTTTTATAAGAAAGCAGGCTGAGGAAGCCATAGAGAGTAAGGCAGTAAGCTAAGCAATAGAGGTCGTCTACTGCAGTTCTCGTCTCTAGGTAATGCCTTGAGCTTCTACCCTGACTCCATAATGTACTGTAAACAACAAGATGAAATAAACCCTCTCCTTCCTAGGTTGCTTTGGGTGATGGTGTTTAATCACAGCAAGAGAAAACTAACTACAATACATGGTCTAAGGTAAGGTCAGCCTTAACTTGAGCCTGTCATCCTAGGGTTGGTCTCTTCTCTTCATGATTGCCCTGGCCCAACTACAATGTTAGGTCTCCACCAAGGTTAGAGATTTTAGTCTCTTAACCAGTAGAGGTTTTTCCCGCACTAACATTGTTTACTATACCCTGGAAAGTATAGACATTTAGATGTGATCAAACTCGGTGTCTTAAAATGCAGAGATTATAATGCAGTGTCTGGATGGGCCTGAAGGAGACAGGACACTGGAGGGGTATAATGAGAGTATAAGGGCCAAGGCTGAAGGAAGGCCAGCCATAGAATGCACACTCTCTCCAACACCCAGAAGAGACAAGGGACAAATTCCCTCTGAAGCTTCTAGAAGAAATCAGTCTAGCTCCCTTGGTGTTCAGTCTTTTAGGACCCACTTAAGACGTCTGACCTGCAGAACTGGCAGGAAACAGATCTTCACTATTATTAAGTCACTGTGTTTGGGGCAGCCTGTTACAGCAGCAATGCGACATTTACACTGTCAAACGTCACCGAGTATCCTGTCGGCATACAACTAGACCTGTGATCAATGCCGAGGTTAATGACCCTCTAAGAAGCTATTATCATAATTCAAAAATATGTTTGACATCACGATATTACATTATTAGTGGAGGAATGAGCCCAGCAGAATTACTAGAAAATCGATACGTGAGTAATACAGAATTCAAAGAAGTTTTTTTTTTTTTAAAAAAAAAGGAATTTGTCTCAGCTTTCTTAACTCTGCTATTCATAGGGAAGACAGATTTAATTTACTGAAAGATAGTATCGGGGTTTCATAACATAGGTTTGTTAACATCCCCACACAGGTACAGTGATCCTGTGATATCGAGCCATACAAAGGCTCTCTGAAATGCTATCAGATCCTGCTGGAAAAGCAGAGAACCTGTTAACTTGTGCAACAGGCTGGAGTTAGGAAGAATTCCGGGCAGGGATGACGACTCTGTGCAGCCAATACAGCAGGTGCTGTGTCGAGTGATTAGATACAATTGCTGTCTCCTCAGAAAGATTCAGGAGCCATGGCTCATCTCAGGGAACCAGAGGGGATGCAGCCTTTCAGCTGAGCAGGGGCAAGGGGGTCGGTCCACAGCCATTGTTCCCAGTTCAGATAAGTTGCTGAGGCGTGACTGCTCACAAGTGATCGTCAGTGACTCAAGTGTCACTGTGGTCTGAGAGGCCTAAAGGAGGCTTGGATAATCGAAATTTCTGCCCCGTCTTCTGTGAACAGATACTGTGAAGACTGAGCCTCGCAGTGTTATTGAAAACACTTGGTCCATGGAGCTATGAGCTACAGGCTTGCACACCATGTCTGCCATTGTAGTGGGCTTGAGGAGGAGGGGCAGTTCTAGAAAAAGGAAGAAGGACCTAGGGAATGGGACTCTTAGGCATACCAAAAGCCAAGGGGGTGTGCTCAAGACACAGCGTATGAGAAGCCAGTGGCTCTCTAGGTCTGGACTGGGACTCTCTCTGCTCAGTAGATGGCACTTAGGAACCAGGGGTTTGAGGTTATCCTCTGGGCCTGGGTGACTCTGCAAAATGGGCTTAAGAATAGGAGTCATCCAGTGAGGGCCTGGGGGTGGGGGGTAAAATCCACCAGCAGGTATGCAGAACAGTATCAGGTAGGAAAGAAATGCTCCAATTGTGCCACACACACCTTTAATCCCAGCACTGAAGAAGCAGAGGCTAGTGGATTTCAGTGAGATCCAGGCCACGGTGGGCTACACTGTGAGTTCCAGGAATTCAGAGCAACCTAGTGAAACCCTCTCTTAAAAAAAAAAAAAAAAAAAAAAAATGCTATATTACCAGTGGTTACCACTGTCATGGAGGCGGTGCCAGAGTATGTTTAGACATTAAAACCTGTAATTAACAGGAGGCAAGCAGAAACAAAAACATGGAAGAGGGTTCTAACCACAGAGGCATGTTTCCTGGGATTGGAAGGAGGAAGCAAAAGGCATGCTCTCTCCTTCCCCAGGGTTTGGAACCCAGTCCCAAATGCCTTCTTGCTGGTGACTGGGGACTGCTTTTTTCCTTCTCCTTAAGGGCTACCCTGGCTTCTCTCACCCTTTCTTCTTAGACTCTTAACATGCCTTTATTTGCAAGCCAGTACTCTTGCGGCCCGTCCCGGATGTGATCACCCTGACAGTAGCTGCTCTGGGGGCGTACACACTGAGAAAACAATCGAGTCTACAGATAAACCAAGACTGCCAACTTTGCCCACTCAACAAGTCCTCTCTGGGGACAATTAGGGCCAGAAAATAAATATTGACACATTAGACTATTTCCTCGTGGGTTTTCTGGTGATTGTCTGAGCAATCTGATGGGGGGCAAAATTCCACTTTTCTGATAAGCGATTCTTGGGCTAATAGAAACAAATAAAGCAAAGGCCTCTGTCCACAATGGGCTGGGCAGGCCCATTGTGCAGAACTGCTAATCGGATTAAATGGACTCCCCGGCTCTATTTGCAGCCACCCAAAGTCTCCTGAACATTCTCTACATCTGAAGGGGACCCGTCGTGGTGGCTCCTTTGCTGCTGAAATCAAATGGGGAGGTGAAAGCCATCCCTGCCTCTCTGGGCTAGAGGAACGCGCTGCCTGCCGAATCCTTGAAATTAAGCACGCAAGCCGCGAAGGTGGTTCTGGCCACAGAGCTGCGGAAAACAACGCTTGTCCTTCTGAATATATTTTCCCCCTGATTTCCATTTTAAAAATGGATAAGGAAAGAGGACGGTAGGCGAGTAACAAATCGCTTCGTGGACGAGAAGCCCAGAAGTCTTGCGGAAGTCGTTCTTCTCCAGCGTCCTGGGGGGCCATGCATCTTTCTGATTCTGCCAATTTATCTAGAAAATATTACAATTTAATCTATGTTAATAAAAGACCAACAGTGTAACAACGCCTGGGGTTTTATGTGTCTGGCTGGCTTCTATTAGCATTTAAATCTGCGTCCATTACATCAGTCTCTTAAAAATAAACACAAACATTTATGCGAGTGACAACTCGAGTTAGCCTTCGTCAGTCTTAAATAATGTCACTCAACTCGGCATTTGGACCCAAGCCTGTGAATCATGAGGTGTATTTTTGCCTACAGTCTGATAATTTTCAAAGCTATTGGCAACCTGGGAATTTTCCTTCCTTATCACCAGGGCTCAGCTAACTTCACTAAGACTAATCAGGCCGGGAATCATTCATTCAAGGATTGCATGATCATGTTTTTCTTTAGCTGTGACAGCTGCCTCAGCCACATTAGCAATGCAGATTAGCCAGCCTAATAGGTTAATGCAGAACACGCGAAAATTAGGTTTAATCCCCAGTGAAATAATCTAACATTTTCACATTTCTTGATGTTGGGATAGAGACATTGCTTGTGACTCAATTAGGTGTAATGTAGATCAAAGCAAATTTACCTTCTGGCTGAACCTTCCCGGAGTTTTGACAGAAGAATAGAGCCAGGGCCCTTTGCTAATTGGTGAATAGCTGTCAGAAAAATATTGCATTAGGAACATGTAGGTTGTGAGCAGAACTCTTTAGGCCTACCTAAGACAGACAATTGATATATTTTGCAGATCTCTGCATCCATCACTTTAGCATCCTGGTCAAGTTATAGCTCAAAATAGAGGCAAATGCTTTGTGTGCCAACCCATCCATCCTTTAAGTGAAGCCTCTCTCTCTCTCTCTCTCTCTCTCTCTCTCTCTCTCTCCCTCCCTCCCTCCCTCCTTCCCTCCCTGCCTCCCTCCACACCTTCTTCATGTCCCGTTCAGGAGTATCACAATTGTGTTCTGAATGGGCCTTCATTGTGCGGGGAAACAGAAAGAGAACAAGAGGGTGTCTAATGTTTTCATTCTGGCGAATAGCATATCAAACACACATCTCTTTCAATCATAAAAAGAAGGACACAAAAATTACATGCCCTCAGTTGCCAAATTATTTTTTTTTTTTGCCTTGACATCTTAATTCTTAATCCTTGTGTGTGGTCAAATCAGTCTACTATAGGCAACCAATCAAGCAATTATTTCTAAATTATATTTGCCCAACTCACATTGATTGGCCATTCTTTTCTTATTGGGTTAGCTCATTAATTCTGAGCAGCTCGCTTATTATGCCTTCCACATCATTTTCCTTCCGAGCCTATCTGCTCCAACCAGCCTGCTGATGTTTCAAGATGCCATGGGGAGGGGGGGCAACCAGCGATCTACGCATTGTCTCCTCTAGCAATTACAATTCACATTGCTGATTAACTTTGATGTGAAAACTAATGAGATAAGACAAGTTATCAAGGCGGGCCTGATCGTCATTCCATTTATACAGCATTTGCCACCGGTGAATGACAAAACCTAATGAAGACGTATCTGGCAGCAGGCTGAGCCAAGACAGGTTTGGTACTGTCAGCCGGAGCTCTGCCCCCTTCTCATGGTCTATCTGAGACACGCTGGAATTAGCTTAATAATGAAAACACTTCATCTAAATGGACACATGTTTACATTAAAATAACTACATGATAAATAGATGGTGGAGATTTTATGCCTTCTTGAGTCTAAACAACAAAGTAAAAATGTGTGCTAGGATTCACTAAATCATTAGGAAAATTCAATTTAAGCTACCACCCTTGTCCTGGAGCACTTCCCTGTCTATGGGTAACAAATGTTGGGTTTTGGAGGGAGGAGAAGGGACTGGATCTGGGAAAAACAGGAATGATTTACTTTGCTAAGATGGTAATAGACAGATAAACAGAAGTACAGAATTGGTGAAGCTAAATGAACACTGTCCCCTGGCAATAATTTTGTGGTGAGGCGACCTGCTGTGATGAGAATTCAGGCTGTGCATTTTCATGAGGTCTCTGCTTTTCTGAGTCTCAAAACAGGGCAAGCCGCTGGCTCTCTGTCCGCTGTGCAGATCTCAGAAGCCTGCCACGCCCGCATCTGATTATGTTGCAGATGCAAAGCATTTCTCTAGATACATTTGTATGCATTCCCCCTAACAAATTAACAAGGAAAGGTCTATTACACTGGAAATGGACATTTTCTTTTGATACAATTTTTGGGGCTAAGCGTTAAATCTTACCAAGAAAGAAAGTTGTCCTTAAATTGATTAAACACAAGGATCGTACTTGAGCTTTGCTGAAATTCTTGAGTATTCCTGTGGCTAAAGAATACAGAGGCCTTTTTTCCTTTGCTTCCAAAACTCACTAGCCTTATGGATACAAAAGGAAACTAAATGCTGTTTTTTTTTTTTGTTTTTTGTTTTTTGTTTTTTTGGTATTAGCTTTTCCAATGAATCATGTTATTGTTTTGATTAAATAGTCTTCAAAAATATAAAAGACAAAAATGTCCGTTTTCTTAGAAGAAGCATTTCCTCTTACTGCATGCATTTGTATTCTGTTTTGTTTCTTCTCATAATAAGCATCATAGCACATTATTCCATCCAAATAGCATGGTGAAGTTGATATAAAACAGTGAAAATAGATGCTAGCATATCTTTTTTGAAAAAAAAAATAGGTGGCGAGGTTTTTTGTTTTCTTTAGCTAAATGTGATTTAAATTTGGTTTAAAATATTTTAAAGCAACTGTCCACAAATAGCACTTCCAGTTATACATTTGGTATTTTTAAAAGGAATACACGAATAATATCAGCATCGACAATAAAGCTAAACCTCTCCTATTCCTGCTGTGCTTACCCCCAAGCATCACAGACAGGCACCACAGCAATAACAAAACAAAACGCAGAATCCACACAAACCTACATTTATCTTTGATGCCTTGTTAAAGAATCCTATTGCATTTGATAAAAGTTAACAGAACGTAGCAGTTTAAACATGAAGAGACAAATGGGTACTTCGGTGAGGGATTAAGTTTGAAAGCTCATCTCGGAATCTATGGTAAATCTTACGTATCAGAAGACACTATAAAAAGTACTTGCTTCAGAGCTAAAAGTACAAGTGGGAAGTTGACCCCCAAGATGGCTTGATGATGAGGGGCCAAGTTTATAAAATTCCCCTGTAATAAAGAGTCTGCAACACCCACTAAACACAGAAGCAATTGTACTAGAAAACGGGTTTCCAATTTTGACTCAAGTGACAAAATTAAACCCATCTGAAGAAAGGCTGACGAGTTCTTCTTTGGAACCCGCCTCCTTCCCCTCCCCCCTGATACTCCTGTTTCTTTTAGCCCATTTCTCTGTTGAATTCTCTCCTGGTTATGTTTACCACTCAATTCTAATGTTAATTAGAGACATACACATCCGTATTAGTAACCCATGTTTTCATTAGCACAGCCCACCCTGCCAAATGAAAAACCCAGGAGTGTATCTGCCCGTGAGCCAACAATGCAGAGATGGCTGTATTATTGAACACGCATATCTTACATTCTTTCCTCCCTGGTGTTAATTTTCCCTTTCTATGTACTCTTATTATGTTCTCTCTAACACGGGTGGCGGGTTCCTTTTTAGTCTATTTCTTTAATCTATTTTAATAAATAATTACAGGCAGGCTACAGAATTTATTCATTCCAGAGAGCTACCTTCTTCGCATTTTTTTTTCCAGAAGCACAGCTCAAGGAGACATGGTGATGACCAGGGAGGCCTGGAATCTCTTCTACACAATGTCATTATGAGCCCCCATTTAAAATGAAAAATGTACATTATACTTAAAAGCAGTGCAAGGTTAGCGCCTCTTCCCAGGGAATGCTTAACAACAAACAGCACTGGTTCCATAGTCAGGGAAGGAGACAGAAGTAAATGAAAGGAAGGAAAATTCATACAAAATATTTTAAAGATATACAAGGCCCTCATCAGAGTCCCATACTCTTTGTTTTCTCTATAATAGGGAATCATTTCCATCTACCGGACTGTTTGAAATTTTCATTCCTAAGCCAATTAATCTATTCTTGCTAGTGTGATACTTGTGGACTTTTTGTTGGTATTATTAAAACACAGAGAGAGAGCGAGAGAGACAGAGACAGAGACAGAGACAGAGACAGAGAGAGACAGAGAGAGAGAGAGAGAGAGAGAGAGAGAGAGAGAGACGGAGAGAGATCTTATCTTATTTCTCAGGGTTTTTTCCCACATGGAATGGAATGAAGAATACTTTCTAATATGTTGATTTAGATGTTCATGGAATAAAATTCCTTCGTCTGCCTTTTTGACCCTCATCCTACAAACAGGTGTGAATAGACTGAGGCTGTAGCCAGCCAAATCTCTCTCTCTCTCTCTCTCTCTCTCTCTCTCTCTCTCTCTCTCTCTCTCTCTCTCCCTCTCTGCAAAATTCCCCCATCGATGTATAACACACTTGACTGTCTTCCACCCATGAACTTCACTTCTTCAGAGTTAAGCTTTACCCTGGTCTTATCTATGCACCAGGGTAGTCAAACAGAGAACTAACTTCAGAGCTTAGCTGCACAGTGGATTTGAAATATTTATCCTTAGTGGAATCGAGAATACATTTCTTTGCTAAGTGCTTGCTTGCTTGCCAGGACTGTGTGGCCAAACAGTTCCCCCCAGTATAAATCCTAAAATTTGTTCACTGGGCTCCTGTCACATAAAATATTTTGATAATGAGTGGGGACAGACTTACTTTCAATATATATATTTCAGTCCTGAGTAATGTTTTATTTAACAGAGTTACAGCACACCTTTTGATTCAGAGCTTAAAATAAATAATATTTGTACATCTGAAACATACTCAAGACAAATGAAAAGCCTCTACACGCTTTTGTGTGGAATGCTGAAGGGCTCTACAAACTTAAAAGGACAACCTCAATTAAGCTCATCTTCATCTGGAAAAAGTGGCAACCGAAAGCTGAATATATTAGATAATACACACTTGCTGAGCAGCATTCTCGCAGCTTTAAAAAAAAAAAAATTAAAGAGAAAAAGAACAGGGGGAGAAAAGAGAGGAATGGTCTTGATAACCAGCCGAAAGCTGGCTGAGTGTCGCTGGATGCTAATTTTGTTTGAAACTGTTCAACTAACTCTGAATAGATATCCATATTCAACAAAGACGTAATTAATGGCAACGTTTCCTCCAGCCTCAAGACATCATAACAAGCTGCAAAACACAAAAAGATTTTTATGGGAACTAATTTAAGGACAAAGGTTTGACCTCTCGTGTTTTCATTAAATAACAGGAGGGGAATAGGAAAAGAAGAAGGAGGAGGACGGCACTCGGTCTCCTTCATTTCAAGCAGCCAATTTCAAAATGCAAATTGCAATCTGCAGATGCTGGAGGCTGATAGAGATATTTTAAAATATCATTTGTTCAATTTAAGGACATCAGACATTTGAATTTTAAATAAAAATCAAAACCAATTTTGGGATTCATTTTTAGTCAGGGAGTGAATGTATTCATGGTACATGGAAGGTCTTTAGGTTAGCTCTGTTTTCAAGTGTCTAAAGCTATTCTTGTAAACCATTAATTTTATATATTATTTCCAAAACCTTTTAATGGAGAAGCCCCATTAAGACACACATTATTCCTCATTATTGGAGCGAGCGAGAAGTGGTGCATTTTGAGTACAGAGCTGAGACGGATAAAAGCAATCATCCAAATCAGACACCTACTCAGATGACTCGCACTCAGTGTGTGAGGACCCTACAGTTTGCTGCAGTTGGTACCAAAATAAAGTCTTAGAGGTCTGCCTTCCCAAGACAGCCAAGCACAATGCCCCTTTTACAGTTCGGACCTTTCCTAACCCCACCCTGGCTTGCTGGCTTGCTGGCTTTTTCTCTGTGTGCCCTTCCCTTTCTGGCCATGCAGTTTACTTTTTGTCTGTTCCTGTTCCCCTTTAAAATTATTGAATATACACTTCAAGAAAGCAAGAGTCTTGGGCCAGTGAGAAGGTTCAGTGGGGAACAGTACTTGCCAGGTAAGCCTGGTGATCAATCCCTACGAGCCAGGTAAACGTGGAAGGAAAGAATCGACTCCACAAAGTTACCTTCTGACCTCTAAAGCATGCCATGGTATGCACACTCACACACAAGTCCACATGTACACACACACTTACACACATACACACACACATGACTGCACACATTAATATTGGTTTTTTTTAATTAAAAAAGAAAGCATGGTTCTTTAGTTATTCTATTCATTGTCAAATCTTGTTGTTTAGTCTTGTACTGCAAAATGGTAGCCACAGCAATGATAGGCCAGAATTTTCCTAACAAGTGTAGCTTTTAGCATGCACCCACAGATATTTTGGGCAGAAAATGGTAGCTATTAAATTTTAACTTAAAAGCAATTAATAGTAAATAAATGAAAATTCTGTGGGTTTTTTTTTTTTTTTTTTCAATTGTAGTAACTACCTTTCAAATGCTCAGGAGCTGCGTGGCCCGATGGCTGCCATACTGGACACTGTAAATATAGAACATTCTCATTACCACAGAAAATTCTACTGGGCAAAATTGTCCCAACAATTCTGGCTGGGCATACATTACACACTTAATAACAGTATATACTTAATAAGTTTTTGTTGAAATTGAATCAGAAGGCCTGGAAATAGCTGCTTCCAGGGTAAGGCTTTTTTCTCTCTGTGACCTTCTCTCTGCCTCGTCTGTTCGGATTGAGGAAGGGGAACACGGTTTGGCAGAGTGCTCCCAGCATGCTGCCACATAGTCCTGTACACATTTCATCAGGGAAGGTAGTTCTGAGCCTCTGGCTTTGCTTTGACTGGCTGAGAACAGAATGATCATGCAGTGTAGTTTATGAGGTAGGTTAAGGAGACAGCGCCAGCCAGTTTTAGTTGGGATATGAAGGCTCTGAGGGATTAAGGTCCCCATAATGAGAGGATGGTACACACGGAGATGCCTGCATTAGAGTTCACACCTTCTTACGCAGGCCAGAGTTTTCCTACCGAGTGCAGCTTTTAGCATTCACCCACAGACATTTTGGGCAGAGAATAAATCTTTCATCCAGTCAAATTAAATAATAACATTAAAAATAATCAAGATGGGGATGGAGGTTGAATGGGTCAGAGGTTAAGAGCACTTGCGGCTCGTCCAGGGAACTTGAGTTCACCTCCCAGGACTCATGTTGGTCAGCTCACAGCTACCTGTAACTCCAGCTCTAGAGGCTCTGATGCCCTTTGGTTGTCTTAGGCACAGACAGGCACACATGTGCAAATATGCGTGTGTGTGTGTGTGTGTGTGTGTGTGTGTGTGTACACAATTAAAAATAAAACAAACCCCTCACCCATTAAATATCACTATTTCTAGCACTATTTATTAACTTTGACTCTATGCTGGGCTACATGTGAGTGGCTTGCCATCTTTTCTCATTTAATCCCGACAATACTCTCCTGCTGTGGTTTAAAACAGAAATATCCCCACAAGTTTGCTGTTTGAATGCTTGGTCCCCAGCAGATCGTACTTCTTTTGTTAGGCCTTTGGGAGATGGGGCTAGCTGGAAGAAGGTCATTAAGGGAAGGGCCTTTGAGGATTATAACATGCTTCTGATTCCTGTGACACTGTGTATTTCCTGGTCTGCCATGATGTGAACAGCCACTACCACGTGTTGCCTCTGCCACATGCTGCCACCGCCATGACCCGAGCTCCTTCATGCTTTCCTCACTGTGATTGACTGAAGCTCTCTGAAACTGTGAGCTTAGATATGTCTCTCCGCCCTTAAGTTGATTCTGTCAGTTTTTTTTTGTCATGATGATGCAAAAGTCAAGTCATTAACACACCTGTACTATAGATGATGTTCTCTCAAACCTGTATCCGAGGAGGAAGTGCTGAGAAGCAAGGAAGTAATTAGTGTACTTTCATTTAGAGTCTAGATAGTAGATGACTAGTTCCTGGGAACTCGGACCGGATTTGGGGATACTGTTAGCCACCTTCTGCTTCCTTGGCAAGAATCTGCTGCCAGATTTCCCTTTACTTTTTCCCTTAAGCCATTTTGCCTTTCTTTCCCCTGGTAAGTAAGCAAATATTATAGCATAATCAGGCCTGCTGGTGTATAAAGAAAGACTCAAACAATACATTTGGTGCTGCCATGTGGAATATTCATCCAGGCTTGTAGACTGTGTTGAACAGATCAGGAGGCTAAGAGCACAGGAGAGGAGAAGCCAAGGTGGGAACACACATATCTTCCAGCTCTCTACCTGCACAATTCTGCTCATCACGGCTGGGACAACATGGGTTGTTATCATGACAGGTAATCATGAGTGGGGATGGGGACGCTCACAGCAGGAGGAGAGGGCTTAACTTATATGAACTTACTTACGCACTATGTACTACTCTACATGAGCTAGGCTCAGACTGTCCATTTGGCATTATAGCACTACTAAATCAAGATTATTCTGTCTTTGTCTGAGCACCCCATGAGGGAAATAGCTATAAAAACAGAAGTCAAAAATGGAGTGGAAGCCCATTTAGAAATACAGCTCAGCTCTGGAGTGTCTTAGCCTACACTCTTGACCACTAAATTGGCTAGATAGAAATAGAAGGAACTATCACAAATGTTATGAATAAAACCCTACAATCACATAAACAGAAGATTCTAATAGCAATGAAAAAAAAAAAAAAAAAAAAAAAAGGCTTGTGGGAGCTTGAGAAGGTTGATTCTAGCAACTTGATCTCAGCCCCTGGAGACGTTTGCTGGTCATTAGGGTTATTTCCAAAGCAAAAACCAGTGAGGCTTAAATATTCTTGAGGATTCATAAAAGGGAAAAACTGAAAGTTGAACACACACATATGTCCACACATGTGCTGGGGGCATATGTCCACACATGTGCCAGGGGCATAGGTTCTAAACCAAAACTTAGGACACTTGGTCACAACTGGTCAGTAACCAATTTCAAGACTAAGCCTTTGTGTGACAGGCCAAGAGACATTGAACTTCTAGTGTGTGGGAATGCTGCTTAGAGTAGCTTTCTTCCATTTCTTCCAGAAAACAGAAACATAACAAAGCAGTTATGTTTCACGTTTAGATGAATATAGATACCCTGAGAGTCACAAAATGGAGATTGAAACATTCCTACTATGAATAGAACTTTAGAGCAAGAACCATGGGCACTCTCATTGGCTATGGAGAACAAACATGAAGCTACGTTTGCTTCCTTCCTTCCTCTCCCCCTCCCCCCTTT
This sequence comes from Mus pahari, assembly GCF_900095145.1. NCBI lineage: Eukaryota > Metazoa > Chordata > Mammalia > Rodentia > Muridae > Mus > Mus pahari. The sequence continues at coordinate 129,201,432 of NC_034592.1, read as the reverse complement.
GTTTATTGAGACAGGGCCTCACTATGTAGCCTTATCTGTCCTGGGGTCCACCATGTAGACCAAGCTGGCCTCAAACTCGGAGATCCACCCGCACCTGCCCCTGCCTCCCCAGGACATGCGCCAGCAATCCCAGCATGAGAACAGTACTTTCTAAATCAAGGAAATCTCAGAAAATTGGGGAAATGAGACCTCGTATAGTTATTATCCATTTAGGGATTTAAGAAAAGTCAACTTTATTTGTAGTGAATATATGACATCATATAGAGAGAGCGCCATTAACAGAACCTCAACTGAGAAAAAGATAAATATGCAGTGTAACTGGTACACCCTGTAATAACCCAATGTTGAAATAAACTTGAAAAAAAAAGAAAAAACAATCTAGCTGGAAGCAGACGCTGGGGTCACGTGTCTGTACCATCATGTCTGGCTCAGAGGCAGCCTTATACTGTATTTCTGTCCCTTTCTGCTTGGTTCTTTATCGAGGCTTTCTACATGTTATTCTGACTCCCTTCTTCTTCCTAAATGTTGGGGTGCTCTGGGTTATGAATAAGAATCATGGAGGGGTACAGACAAGTTTCATTGCACCAGGTCATTGGCAAGGTATCCACCACAAACCAGGGCATTTTTGAACAGCCACAGTGGAGGGGATCCTTTGGGCCAAACTGCCCACTCCCTCACCACCTCTTTCTTCTCTTCTCTTCACTATAATCCGTCAGCATGTTAAATTCTAATTCACCCCCAGTTCCCTGCACTCTTTATGCTTCTTTTACTTGGCTGAGTACTCCCCCGTAGAGATCCGTGCTTTGTTTCTGGTGTTTGCGGTTTTCCTTCTCTCCTGGGGAATGTGGTCACAGTGGGGACAGCGCTCTTTGTGTGGTGTGTGGATGTTTCCCATGTGTGTAGACCAGTAGTTGGCATATCCTGGCTATTTGGTCAGTACCTGGTGAATGAGTAAATAAACACACTCCTTAAAACTTCCCATTAGGCCGGGCGTGGTGGCGCACGCTTTTAATCCCAGCACTCGGGAGGCAAAGGCAGGCGGATTTCTGAGTTCGAGGCCAGCCTGGTCTACAAAGTGAGTTCCAGGACAGCCAGGGCTATACAGAGAAACCCTGTCTCAAAACAAACAAACAAACAAACAAACTTCCCATTAGGACATGTGGAAGGCAAGCCTGCCTGATTTTCTTTCTCCATTTTTTAGCCCCACCCTGTGCTATCCTTCCCTCCCTGGGTACTCTCCTGGAGCAGGAAAACCCCACAATTTATGTTCCTGAATCTTTCTGTCATACACCATGATCATTGGCCTACCTACCACCCACCGCCGCCATCTTATTCCTCATAGGCCAATTTTAATACATCTGGTTTCTGGCTCAGAAGTATGTGATTCCTCTCCTGGGGCTAGAAAAAACTCCTGGCTATCAAGTAAAATGCTTCCATTATTAATACCACACACCATTACTGCCTCAGACTGGCTGTAAGCCAATGACATACTAGCTGCCATGTGGACCAAACGCAAGGTCTCATCTCTTGATTCCCCAGAGTGCAACCTTCTTTTCTATGCCATTCTTTGACTCCATCATGATTATCTCTCTAGTTCACCCCATCACCCCTTTTTCCACTGCACCTCGGTTTCATCTGGTTCTCCCTGACCCCTAGCATGTGATCTTCAAAAGCCTGCAAGGATTCAACTTCATGGGAAACCACTCCTATGACAAAGCCCTCTTCTCCTCAGCCACTCAGAGCCCTTCTTGGGTTCTCAAAAGGGCAGGACCTGGTTAAGAACCACAGGCCAAGTCAGTCTTTGGCCGTCCCTTCTTAGGCTCCACCATGAAATGAATTTTTAAATGTTCTTTTCCTGCCACCACCAGAATTAGCACCTTTAGGGGCTTCTGCTTACAAAAGCCTTTACATTTTAAGTGAGACTACCATGAAAGAGCAGTGCTGACCATATCTAGAAACTCCTTACAGTGACAGAAGGAAAGAGAGGCTGTCATGGAGTCTTACCTCCTGCATTCCATCACTGTCCCTCATTTGATCCAACCTTATGATTTATCTGTGACATGGATGAACAGACTACCTTCATTCACCACATTCCCATCAAAAGCAGAGGTCTGAATCTGCAACTACCAGGATGCTGTTGGAATGCACCATCAACATTTGTAAGTAGCAAATTCTCACGGGCTCCTTCTAACCATCACATAGAATTATTTAAGGACAATACATTTTTCATGTTACACATCTATATGTCACACACACACACACACACACACACACACACACACACACACACACACACACACCATTCTCTGCCCACAGAGGACACACTCTGTTTAGGCCCTTTAAGAATGAAATTCCACAGAGTTGAGCCAAACGTTCTCTTGTAGCAACAACAGTTCATTTTCCCAGAATTTTTTAAAAGGCTATTGGATCCGGTTCTTAATTGATCAACCTGTCCTCATCATCCAGTATGGAGACAGGTTCTCCTCCTGACTTCAACCAAGCCAGACCTTACCAAGGGGGATAACAGCCTAAGAGGAGGCCATGCATGCTTGCCAGTTCCCCTCTATCTCATGTCGATGGCCCCTGCAAATGTCTCAGGGCAAAATAAATGACTTATAGATGTGAAGAAAGAACTAAACACATCCATGCAGAAGTGAAGGGGGCATTGTTTGCCTTACGTTGAAGTTTCTTGGAAGGCAGCATGAACAACAAATTCATTCTTAGTACGTCACAGAAAATCTCACACAGGAGAAAATCATGTCCTATTTTCCAAGCCAGGAAACCTAAACAGAATTTCTCACTGAGCACAAAGGTTTACCTTTTCCAGAAAAGCATCTGATTACCTACCTACTAGTCTGATTTCACAGTTCAATGTTCCTACTTAAATTTTAGAATATCAATTTAAAATTTAAATTTTGGATGCCTTTATATACATTACATAAAGCAAGGTTACTTCTGCAGACCCACTGTCTTCACCGGGGCAGGCATGTCACTGACTTGAAGACACATTCAACGAAAAATCTTGATGTCTATCATCCCAGGTGTCACAAATTGATAGCACAGTTTCTGTTGTTAGAAAAAGAGTGAGGACTTTTCTTTTTCCTTTCAAGGTACCACCATTTATAATAGCATATTGGTGTGTGTGTGTGTGTGTGTGTGTGTGTGTGTGTGTGTGTGTGTGTGTGTGTGATGGTGATACATGATGTTCCTGTGCCTAAAATGGAAGTCACGGTGAACCAAGATAGAGCAAGAATAAAGCCAGCCTCCACTCCTACCTCAGCGCCTCTCTGCTCATCTCAATCACCAATGAACTCTCAGCCCACTGTATATTCCATAATCTTGAAGTCCATGAAGATTTTAGACTAGAACCTTGGTTTTACACTTGCCTTTTAAATAGAATGTATAATGGGTGTTCAGTGACATTTAAGGTGCCATAGGAAGATACCATGGCTTGACACCACACTCTTGTCTTGTTTTTTTAAGATTTATTTATTTATTATATGTAGGTACACTGTAGCACTGTAGCTGTCTTCAGACACTTTTCTTCTCTCTCTGAGCCCACTTGCTCCAGCCCTGCTCGCTCCGGCCCAAAGATCCATTTATTTATTTATTTATTTATTTATTTATTTATTTATTTATTTATTATATGTAAGTACACCATTGCNGTCTTCAGACACCCCAGAAGAGGGCATCAGATCTCATTATAGATGGTTGTGAGCCACCATGTGGTTGCTGGGATTTGAACTCAGGACCTTCGGAAGAGCAGTCAGTGCTCTTAACCACTGAGCCATCTCTCCAGCCCCACACTCTTATCTTATGATATGTTTTCTCACTTGACAAGGACATATCACCAGAAACTCTCACCAATACCCCTAGGATAAGAATTATATCTCAAGTCAGATATCTATTTTATGTATCTAAAACCAAAAAGCTAAGCCTTATCCAGGATACTCTCGGCACATTGAACTCTATCTACCATATGCCTGTTTTCAGCAGGCAATTAGCTTGTTTTTCATAAGAATAAGAGTCTAAAAAGCCAAGGGAAACGTTGGCATGAACACACAAGGTCCTGCTTTACCTTGGTCATCCCCTGCTCGGTTTCAGTGTCCCTCTTCCCATCTGAAGAGACACGCGTGACACAAGGACTTCACTTATGTCGAAAGTAGATCCTGTTCTGTTTTAAACACTCCACTCCTTTGAAAAATGAAGAATTGTGGGCCACTGTGATTCTTTCCTTGTGGACATCAGGAAAATCCAACTGACTTTTGACACGGATAACTAACAATGAATTAATGATCATACATGTGATTGAATAATTTGGAAATACTGGCCATACTTTGGGACTGGCATGGCACAGTCACTCATATCTATTTAATAGGACTCAGAGGAAATTAATGTCTTCTCAGAGAGGAAATAAGCAAAAGATAAAGTGGCAGAACCCTAGAAGATGTATGTCGGTTATTAATATTTTAGCACTCATACAAATGAATGTTCTTCAAACCAATTAGGCCCTTTAAAGAAAACAACCTCTAACTATGTTCTTCAAATTAATTCCAATCACATCTTCAAGTCCATTTACAGCCAGGCTCAGCGTCCTCCCCTTCCGTCAGCTGTTGACTTTCTAAGTGTTCCAGGCAGCTGCGTGTCTGTCTGAGATTCCCTGCGATGCCTTGCCAAAACTAGGTTTCTTAAGACTGCTGACTTCTATGGGGCGCCCTGACAAAGCCTCCACTCTACAGGGGCTACGAAGCCCAGGCGCCCAGCCAGCCTGCCTTGGGAGTTCAGGGAGTCGGGGAGGCCTCTTTAAAACCATGTCACGCTCGTGTGACAACTGCTCCTCTGTGCTTATTTGAACTATCCCTCCCAATTAGCAGTAATAAGTGACTCCGTAAAGATGAGCAAACACTGTGCCTTCATTAGTCTGCACCAACTCTCCCCACCTCTCCCAAGTCTGCATTCCCTGCCCTGTGCCAATCAGCTACAGCAAATCCCCAGGGTCCCCCTCCAATAGTGTTTGGAGAAAGCTAAACACGTCTTACTCCCAGTGAACGAGGACCGCCAAAAGGCAAATTAATGACAACCCATTTGAAGAGTTTGCTTGAAATTATTGTATTCTGCCTATCCACTGAAAAATTGATTACTCCCAGGGTAGAGGGAAAATCCAAATCAATAGAGTAAAGCAAAATGGTCAAAAGGCATGCACCAAGCCCATTTATTTTATCTATTTACCCTTCTTGGCTGCTTCCCTTCCCCACTCTGCTCCCGTATATCCCTCGGTCCCTTCTCCATCCACACACATTTTTTAAAGAAATGAGATATAATTTACAGGGCAGGAGGTGTTTGTCCTTTTCAGATAAAGCGTTAATGGTAGTCTAGGGATTGCTACACAGTTATACATCTCCCAGATGAACTAGGGCCTGTGAATACCTCCAGTCCCTGGTTCATGAGAACAGTGTTTGATGTCAGGTGGGTTACTCCCTCATGGCCTACAGCCTAGCCTGCCAGACCGATATGCTGATGAGGCATTTGGGTCAGGCATCAGGCACACAAAGTCCAGTGTACCCCATTTTGTAGTTACTGTGAGACTGGCAGAAGCAGCGTTTCCTTGTTCACCAGGAAGCGAGACATGGATCCTCTACCCCTGCTCAAATTAATTGCTCCCTGGTCTTTGAGCATCGCCAGCGTTTCTGCATCTCACCATACTCAATGGAAAACACAGGTACAAAAACAACAAATTTGAGCTGGGTATAATGGTGTGTGCCTACAGTTCTAGCTACTAAGAAAACAGGAGGCTCCTTGAACCCAGGAATTTGAGGCCAATTGGATAACGAGAGAAACCGTTCCAAAACCAAAACTAAATCATCCATCTAAAAACCCTTACCAATTGGTCTTAAGGTGGTAGAGTTTTATGTTCTGACAGTGTTGATCACTCAAAGAACTGCAAGGTTGGCATGAGAAGGAGCCTAGGACTTCTAGTCGGCTCAAAGTTCTTGGGAACATCTCAGAAGCCAGGATTCCCAAGTAGTTACTGCTTTTGAGCACTTCCGGTTCTTGGCAGCACCTGATCAGCCTTGCTTCCGGTTCCTGGCTGCCGTGCAAGCTCCTCCCATGAAAACAATCTACAGTTAGCACTTTGGGATCTTACCTCACCTATCTGGGAGATATCAGTCTGCCTTCTGGATGTCAGCTCCTTAAGCACCCTCCCCCATGCCTTTGCGTCTCTATCTCTTGCTTCATTATCTCCCAGCTTCAAGAAGCTGTTTTTGTCTTGTAGATGACAGGGGTCCCTTGTGTTTGACTCTTTCCGTTGCAAAGTGAACAACTATTTAAAGGACATCAACTTGGTTAAAATAAATGCAGGCAGATCTGAGCTTTGTCTTCCACAGAAAGCTGAAGCACTTTGGAATGACCAAAATAAGAAAAAGATATTAGCAACTGGAAAGGAGTCAAAGGGCAGATTGGAAAGAGTTAGGAGGGCAGTAAACAAGAAAGTAATGGCTATTGGAAAAGAGAGGAAAAAATAATTACGGACTTAAACTTTCTAAAATGAGTAACCCGAGGAAGTACTGCACACTCAGGTGGGCAAGGTCAACATTTTCTGATGTCCTTGGCCACAGCATTCGTCTCTTTTCTCTTTCAACTATCTTCTGATTGGTTCAAACAGCCTAAAGTTTAGGTACTGGCTTTCTGTGGAAGAGACCCCACTAACATCAGATGGAAACAAACACATGTCCCACCTGGGTCATGAGTCAATGGGAAAGAGCCAGGGCATGAAAAGATGCTGGGTGTAGGTTCAGAGACAATGGACAACCTTGGTCCAGTTTCAGTCCTGATGGGTTTCTGTCACATGAATGACTCAAAATATAACTTTGGCGTAAGCTTTTATTGTGAAGACTAGCTTGAGTTGATTTAAACAGCTAGCAACTAACACTCTAAGTGGTGATGCAGAGAAGTGAATGGAAAGGCAATTTCAAAGCAGTAGGTTAGCTCCGTCTTAGACCAGTTCTGGGGTTCCCAGATAAGAAATAGGGATTGTTTTAAGAATATTCATCACTTGCACTGTTTTTAAGAGTATTAGGAGTACTTGGAATTTACATGGTCCACAAGGTGGAGCTGCCATCACCTCCTCTTTAGAGATCAGATCTTTTTTTTTGTTGTTGTTTTGTTTTGTTTTTTCGAGACAGGGTTTCTCTGTATAGCCCTGGCTGTCCTGGAACTCACTTTGTAGACCAGGCTGGCCTCAAACTCAGAAATCTGCCTGCCTCTGCCTCCCGAGTGCTGGGATTAAAGGCGTGCGCCACCACGCCTGGCATAGAGATCAGACTCTTAAATCAAAGATCTTTATATCTTTGAATTACTTGTCAATGGGTTGTCAACAGGTTTGATGACCCACAGCTTAAAGATAGAACAATCCAAACATGGCCACTTTAAAGAGTGATTGTTTTCACATCAAACAGCAATTACCCGAACACAGAGGTAGGCCTAAAATGTCAAGTCCCACTTATGAGAAGCTCTTTGATTACCATCCCACTACCTTCCATTTTCCCATCTTTCAGAGATGCTGGTGTTAGTTTAGGGTTAGGATTAGACGCTGACCCTAAGATGAGTTTTGAATACAAGAAGTTTACTAAGCAATCATGCTAGTCTGTAGGCTTATATTTTTCAAAACCTACTTTAATGTGGGTCCTTAAACACTTTACCCTCCTTTATAGCCCACCAATCAAAGGTAGGGGAGGAAGATAGTTAATAGGACAAGGGTAGGTGGATCTGTTTAGAAGTAGTTTTGGGGGGCAGTTCCAATCTTCGTTGTCAGTAGTACAGTCCACTAGCTAAACGCCACACATGCATCAGCAGTAATTCAATCCAGAAGAAACCAAGAGGCTCTGCTGACTGGCACGAGTCTACTGAAGTGACAAGAAGCAGCCAGAACACCACCATAAGTTCTTTGGTGGGCTTCTGTCTTGGAAGTCACAACAAGCAAAGATCAACAAAGAAAGCAAGGCGAACCAATGCCAGAGCATTGTCCACTGTCCATTATACTCTTTCCAAACATCGTGGGTCCTCTCAAGTGTCCGCTCCAGCAAAACATCACATGCCCTTTCACCAGGCAGCTTCCAGAAAAACACCACATGTCTGTTCTCAGCAAAGCATCCTTTCACAAGACAGCTTCCAGAAAAACATCACATGACACAACTGACTCTCTAGCAAAACCAGAAATTTCTATTTTACTTGTCAGCTCTAGGAGGAAAGTTTTGAGGTGACACAGGAGAAGGGGGTATTCAGTCCTGCTGGGAACCCCTAGGGTTGCATGTATAATGTACTTTAGGCTAATCCTACAGAGTCCAATGCTCCCATTGGTTAATCAATACTTAGAAGTGGTCACATGCCTGCCCACCCAGTGGAATAGTCAGGATATATTGACTAACATTCCTGTCAAGGTTGAATATACCTGCAAGAGTGACAATGAAATGTGCTACTTGGATTGAGCTCTTCAGAAGTGGCAGACATATAGGCTTAGCTACTCAGTGCCTACCCTGTTGCCAGGTAACTGTGGGGAGGAGCATACCTGGATATAGTCAGGTAACTGTGGGGGTGGAGTCTAGCCAGAATGCCAGACGCTTGGGACATTGTCTGCATGACTGATAGTCACAGAAGTATGAACAGGCACCTGATTCTGGGAATGTGGCTTGCCTTTCTGTCCCTTGTAGATTTCTCTACTAGGTCACTGGAGCAAGCCCCATTCAACCAAAATAGGTTGCCTACCACAGTCCCACATGCGGCCACTATTCTCATTTTGCTGATGAGGAAAAGTAAAACTCAGAGAGAGTAAGTAACTCATGTAATGTCATTCACCTCTTTCCCAAGGTCATTTATGATACTGGGGGCAGGCCTCAAACCTAGCAGCTGGGACTCTAAGCTTGGCATTTCTATACTGCTAACTTCTCAATTCTTGTAGCATCATAGTTATAAGGTCACAGATTCCCAAGGGGGAAATCCAAAGGCTTCTTACAGCAGAACACCCAGGCTGTGCCAGGAAACACATAGAGGAGAGTGTTTGGGGCCAAGATTTGAGATCCTGGAGAGACAGTAAACCATTAAATTCAAAGTAACCTACTACAGGTGCAGGTCGCACCCCTTGTCAGATGTGTGTGACACATAATTCCTAATTTCTTATAAATAGATACCTGGGGACCAGTGTCATTAGAACCCCTTGAGAACTGTTACCACTGCTGCCTCTTCTGTCCTTGGACTTGACTGGGTTAGAGGCCCCTGAATTGAGCTACATCCTCAAACACAGTGCAAGGAAAGGACCACACATGTGGTGTGGTTGTGTGCCCTGTCCTCCAGCTTTGAACCTCCTGCACAACCATTCATCCAGTGGCCTTGAAAACTACTTACAGAGAAATCCTCCTTAAAAAGACGATGAAAATATGGCTAGCCTATGAGTCAATGAAATACACAGGGTAGGTGCCAGATATATGACTGTTGTTGAGAATAAAAGTCAAGGCCCTAGGAAAAGTCATATGATTCTTGAGGGGGGAGTCTGCCCCCTCTATAAAGCAATTTTACCAAGAGAAAGAGTCTTCTGGGGGAACTTGCTGCCTTCAGACTATGTTCACTCAGTTTAATCACAATGGGATTTAAGAATTAGCTATAATTCAAATGAAAGAGAATTTTGCCCTAAAATTTATATGCATGCCTCCCTTAGTTCAGATCCACCTTTCAGTCCTTATCAGAGAGCATTTCCATGCTGTCTCTCATTCCCAATGTAGGCATTCCCAGACATGGTTACAATCTGGATTGGTATAAAGAACATTCTAAATGGTTCTGTGGTATTTCAAAGAATGAATTTTATTTTATTTTTTAAAAAGCAAAGACAAAATGAAAACCTTTAAAACACAGTTCCATCTTTTTAAGATGGAACTTTTAAAAGATTTTAGTCTCAGGATAGCACAGAAGGTAAAGTGCTTGCTATGCAAACAAGAGTGTCTGCATTTGGATTTCTAATACTCACACCAAAAATAGCCAAGCATAGCCGTATGGACCAGGAAGGTAGAGACAGGAAGAATCCTGAGGCTCAATGGTCAGCTAGTCTAACTGACTCAAAAATTAACATGAAGAAACAACTGAGGAAAATGTTGGCCTCTGACCCACACACCATACCTATACACACACCACACCGTGCATGTTCATACACATGTGTGCATAGATACAAACCTGTACATACATACACAAAAATTGAATTTACACACTCCACATTTATCGTTTTCCTTCTTAAACTTTTGGGGTCACAAATGCTTGGTGACCCTAGTGGTTAGCTCTGCCCTAAAAGTGGGCCAATAAGCCATTGCAGAAATTCCCTGCCATGACGCTGCCTCTGAATTTATTGGAAATTTTGCCCTCTCACTCAACAAGTAGACTATCCACTTATAGAATTCTGGGACAATAAAATAAAATAAAATTTAAAAAAGTCACAGTAACTTAAACCTTAATGTGGTTCTTTACTACAAGATGTGATATTGGTCTATTCCTAGTCCTTTTTCCACACAAAATGCAGAGATTTCCACCGTGGTTCTTTATCACCTGAGAGAATGAACAGTTCCTATTGTCCCAAACATATTGATCCTGTAACTGAAAGTAGAAACTGCCAAGGACTAAGGCACCTCTGGGGCTATGTTCTTTTCATCTAAGACCAAACAAGTTTGCCACACTTGGCCAGTCTCTCTATTCTCTGCTCTTTCTACCAGTCCCTATAGGTACCAACATATTTGGTGAGCTCAACCCTAGAGCTGTACACTGTAGCAATTTCCTGGTACTTAGCAATTATCACCTAACTAGCTTATGGTGGTTTGGTTTAAGTCTGGTTCTTCAGAAAATGACTCATAAATAAAGATTTGTGACTAAGTAATTCATTGAGGCAAAATTCTGTATAGAAATCATAAAGAGAATGGGGAGGGAGTGTAGGGGCAGATCAAATGAGATATTTCTCAGTGGGAAGTATACATTTTTAGACAGTGCCTAAAGTGAGTTCTCTTAGACTCAGAAAGGATCTCTAAGAATGAGACAGGTGTGTCTTAGGAAAAGCAGGGACAAAAAAAAAAAAAAAAGTAGTAATATGTCCCTAGGCCCATTTTTGTCTAATAAAGAGAAGTGGTGTGTATGAGGAAGAGGATATAGGAAATAAAATGGGATGTGTTCGAGATATAGGAGATCTACAAACCTTCAGGCTGCTTCTTGATATCCCAGGCTCTATTGGCAATGTTTCAGTTTTATCAATCATGGATTCATCTTGTATTGTAGAAAATGTTGACATTGGAGATTTGACCCATGCTGCAACTCATTAATACATAAGACCATTTTTTAGACATGCTTTTGAATGAACCCATTGTGAAAATTCTAAGCAAGAAGGACATTGTTCAGTGGGGACACACTGTGTTCCCAAACATCTGCTTCCAGCTGCGTAACCCAGACATAGAACTTACCCTTCAGTAACTATAAATGATTCACTGTTGACTTGAACACATGCCTGATTCCTGCAGTCCTTGTCCTTTTTTCTTCTTTAACTACTCTATAGCTTCCCAACCCCCGAAAGACTCATCGTTCATTACCATTACACTATTGTTTACAGTGGGATTGCAACCTTCTATTTCAAAGTGAGAAAGACTTTATTTCTATCCTGATCACAATTGCAAACACATTGCAGATCTTCTGAGTGGCTGGTTTCATGCAACCCCACTCCTGGAACTAATTTTTGTTGGTTACAAGAAGCAGAGGGTCACTTGAGTTAATTAATTCTTGGGACATTGGTAACTTGATACTGTAGGACCCCCTCGTGAGGAACTCCCTCGGGTCCTCAGGTCACAGGAGTCAGGGTGTCC
>NC_034592.1:129133954-129189233 GCF_900095145.1 Mus pahari | reverse complement strand
AGCCCTGATAGCTCTAGGGGAGGCGCCTTCCTGCCAAATGGCTAAAGTTAGCCCTGAAAGCTCAGTTCCTGCATTCTTTTCCTTATCTTTATGGCCGGGCTTGTATTTCAGTGTCCAGCCCTGGGTCTTTGAATTTTTGAAACTTACTCTTTTAATTTTACATTTCCAAACTTTGAATCTATATAATTTTTCCTTTCAATACAGATGAGGTTTTGAACTTGGAATGATAATAAAACCCATTAGGAACTCTTGAATTCTGTTGGAATTTCTCTTTCCTCTTTTTAAATATTATTTTTCCTATTAGTTGGCTCTGTTTGTTTGCTATCTCTTTCTTTTTCTTAGTCTCATGGCTTCTACCTTTTCATGGTTTGTGCTCCCTTCTAACTTGAGTTTGAATTAGAACACCATAACCTCTATTAATACTATATATTTATTTGTATAGTATATTTGTACAGTAGATTTTTACTAGTATCTGGCAAATTCTTTGTCATTTTACCAATATAGGGAGAGATTTTAAAATTACCTGCCTTCTTTTGTTGTTCTTGGAACACATTGGTCTCCATAGATAACAAGCCCTAGTTGGCAAAGATACCTTGGCCTGAAAGCCTCTTTTCCTACTAATGCATTCAAGGTCATCCAGTCTAGGTGAGACCACAGCTGACTACTGTCATGTGAATGAACTCAAACAGAAGCTGAAGATGAACCACAGAAGTTCTGAGTTCAGAACAAATCATCAATTCGCAGCATCTTAAAGCTGCTTTGAAGTCAACAAGAGCTTTGTTATGCAGTGAAAGCTTCTGTATCAAAGAAGTCAATGGGCCAAGTGTGATGTTATTGGCTATAATCCTTTAAGAAGGAAAATACTGTATCTGGAAAATAATGAAGCTATCATGGTATCTGTGAAGGAGTTTATATCTTATTTAGTAGCCTTATAATCTAGAACAGTATTGGCAAGTGTGTATTGAAGTGTTGATAAATAAATGTCACAGTGATGAAAGGATAATCTCTGTCTTCAGCGGCTTATTGCTTATCCACATAAAATAAAAGTTCTTATTTCAAAACACTTAAAAGAAAAACCATCCAGGCAATAATTAAGATAACTAGTCCAGGATACTCCAGGATACTGATCAATATTTTACACATCAGTTGGGATTATAGTTATTCCCTTTCCAAGGCCAGGACAGTGAGCTGCTCAGGCAGAGATATGTTAAATTGTTTGGGAGTCAAGGAAAGAGGTAGAAACAGTTGTTATCCAATCATTGGACAGCATAGAATGCTAGTGGTGATGCTTAGTCTTAGCAGATGTTTAAGGCTTATCATTTTGCTCAAGGACATTGTAGGTTCTGCCATTTTTCTAGAGATCTGTCATCTCTGTGCTGACGAAAGCATCTCCCTTTAGATGGCCACTTGTGATTCTTTCCTCAAGAAAAATGTGCCAGGTAGCACCTCCACCTCCATTCCTTAGTGGTGATCCTTCTGCTTCTTCAGATGATGATCCCACAAGGAGTCTCATGAGACTCACTGGGGGCACTAATTCATCCTTTGTCTTCAGAGATTCTGGAAATTTAAAGTCTCCAGTGTTTTCATCTTGGGTTGCCTCTGCCATCAGAACAACTGGCTTGTTTTGTCCCCTTGACTTTTCCATTATTCCTTAGATTTAAGGAGAATGCAGGGATATACCAACTTTTCTTCAAATCAACAGTGTGGGATTCTGGGAAGCAACTCTTCAAAATAATTATTCTTTCTTTCTCTAGTGGTCTCCAACTTTTTTTTATTCCAAGTCTTAGGTAAACTCATTAAAGCCATGTGGCCAGGATTAATGACTTTTAAAGACCTGCTTCATGGACTTGTAACTGAGTGTGGAACAAAAATTGATTAGGACTGAGACCTTTTTGCTGCTTTAGCATCTTGTTAACTTTCATTTTAAATCAAGGAATCAGTGGTGTACATGACTGAATAGCCTGCTAAAGTTAAATGGTAGAACATAATTCTGCACGGAACACTCTGGTTCCAAGAGAAAAAAAATTCTAAACAGAAACTGTCTTTAAGGGAAAATAAAAGTACTAAGATTAAAATTTCTCTTTTTATTTTCTATGTATGTCTGTACACAATAAATTTTCAACAGGCATTTACATATATGTGTCTTTATAATCAGAAAAGTTGTTTTATATATGTATCATATATTTATATATATGTGTATACACACACACACACACACACANACACACACACACACACATTCCTTTGCTCATCCCTTCCTTTCTCTTCCTTCCCTTGCAAGAGAAGCCGTATTTTAAAGCTTGCTATACAAAAATCATTCAGGGCTTTTTGTTGTGATGAGAAACTCCAGACAGGAATATTAGATAAGAGGCTATTGAAAGAGTCAAGAAATAAGAATATAAGAATATCAATCATAATACTTGCTGAAAATTTGCTGAAGACCAACCACTGTATTTTTATGCCATTCTTATTTGACACTCCCTGCTTCGAACATTCTAGGAGCGCATACTCCTGTTATCCCGTTTATTTAATAGTTGCGGACAGAGATACAGCTTGTTGACTCTCTCAGTACACGGTATGTGTCTTGAGTATAAGAACAAATTGCATTTACATGTTTCTATCAATGCCTAGGACAGAGGTGACACTTGAGATTGCCTTGTACAGACTCATCAGGGTACTGAGGAGAAAGCAATGATGCTTAGGTGATAAGTGGGAGGATGCTATGATGGAACCAGGCAGCTGTGTAGATGGGAGAACTATGTGTGACTCTTGCCACATGGTCCTTAATGTCACAAGAACTCAGAAGATGTAGAAGGTTCATAATTGTCCCATTCATTACAATTGGAAACACTCCCTTATCCCATTTCTCAGAGCATTCCTAACCATGTTCTTGTGGTAGATGTAAACACAGGTCATAATAAGGTCATGCTACATACAGTACACCATAGTATGAATCATCCTGGCAGAGCAGAAACAACTCAGTCCTAAAACACAGCGACCTGGGATTAATACAAAGACATTTTAGAGGACTCAGGCTGTGGCTACGTGGCAGAGTTTCTGGCAGTTCTTGGTAAACATTGTTTCTTTTAATCAAGCCTTTGATAAATATTGAGTGAACTGAATTCAAGGTTGCCTAGAGTTGTTAGAATGCAGTCATTCACTACACTGACTAAATGCAAACTTTCGGTCAATGGCATTGGCTATGGGACAGTTGTGCTTCCAAGTTGTTTGAAAATCTTGACAAGGATGACTGGCTCCATGGTAGTAATCCCACAGAAGTGTTGTAGAGTGAGCCAGGAAAACCCAGTGCTCAAGGTAAGAATCAATTATGCTTAAAATGTCCAAGGTGGCTAAATGCAGCTGTGGTGGGCTCTGAGCAGCAGACTGTATCTTACCTCCTGTCATCTCTCCTTATTTGACCAATGGATCAGCTCGAGCTGGGCAGTGTTCTTCACAGAGCATTGGGAGAAAGGTAAGAAAGGCAGGGCTGGCCGCACTAGGTCATTCCTTGTTCTCGCTTCTCTCATGCTCATCAATCTTCTGCTAGTGAAACCAAGCTACGTGACTGAGAACAAACATCAACGAGACACACCAAACCAGGTTTTTGTTAGGTTTGCTAGTTTGTTTTACCAACTGGAGGCACTGAAGCCTGAGGCCGATCACTATCTTTACTGTTAGATGGTATTGCACGTCATGGGCACACCTGCAGGGTAAAGCAGGACCCAGAAAGTGAAAACAAACAGCAGCACTTTGGTGACTCTCACAAGCACAAAGCTCAGTGAAAGAAGCTGGACACACAACAGTGGATAACACAGAATCCCATTCATATAGAGATTCAAAGAGAGGGGCTGCAGTGGCTCAGTGGTTAAGACCACTAGCTGTTCCCCCGCCCCAGGGAACCCAAGTTAGATTCCCAGCATCTACATGATGGCTCATATATCATCTGTAACTCCAGCCACAGTATCCTATGTCCTCTTCTGGCCTCTGTGGACACCAGGCACATACATGGTCCACAGACACACCTGCAGGCAAAACACACATATAAATAAAGTTTGGGGAAAGAATTCAGAGCTGGAGAAAACATGTCAGGTTCATAAGTTTTCTTGGTAGGGTATGGAGAAAAATGTGAGGGGTTAGATACTGATTGTGGTGTGTGTAGCTCTGAAAGTTCATACCTCCAACTGTGTTGAAATACAAGTTCACATACATTTAAAAAAGCACACAGAATTTCTTTTCTCTACTTAAAAAAATATAACTCTCTATGAAGCATTTCTCATATGGTTTAATATGTGCTGCAAAATGATGAGAAATACAAACTAATGTCTCCCACTTCAAAGATTTCACAAGAGAATTTTTTTTCAATGCTAAGAAACATGCCTAGGTCCAAAATCCAACTGTTAAAATATCACACTCCTACTCAGTAGGAGTAATGTTCAGAATAATCTGGCTGCTTTTCTTCCCAGTAAGTGTTCAGAATCCTGGCTTCTATTTAACAGGTCTTAACAACAACAACAACAACAACAACAACAACAACAACAACAACATCAGACGGTAGGGTCAGTTTCAATGTTAAAAGGTAAGAACATTTAGAAAGATGAACTAAGAAGATGTCCATGATGAAGGTGTCTATGATGAAGGGATGTGTGATGAAGGCGTCCGTGACGCAGGCGTCTGTGAGGAAGACATCTGGGATGGAAGCATCCTTGATGCAGGCATCTATGATGAAAGGATGGGTGATGAAGGCATGTGTGACGAAAGCAGTCATGATGCATGCGTCTGCCATGAAGGTGTCTGGGATTAACTTTAAAAGTTGGGCTATGATTATTTCAGAGAATAGCAGATTCTTTTCTCGTGTCTTTCAAGATAATTTTGATGATTAAAAACAGACAAAATCCAAAACTCAAATTAAAACTCTTTCCCGTTTCCCAAGACCACATTTTTTTGCTAACCTATCTCATGAGTCACCCATTGGGACCCAACTGAGAAGCACCCCTGACTAAGCTTTGAAACTTCCACACCCTTGCTGTGTTTGGCCTCAGGCCAGGTGCTCCATGAAGCAATAATTCCAAAGACCTCCAGTTATTTGTTTACAGAAAAGAGCACACACACTTCAGGGCAAAAGCAGTATCTTAGGTTTCTAGGTATGGAAATCTTTTGAGACCGGAGAGGTGGTACTGTGGAAAATTGTTATGAAACATGGAATAAGTGCCCTGGGATGCTGCCTCTTGCTCTCTTCTCTTCAGTGTAACCAGATCCATTGCACACATACTGGAGTGGAAGAAGGAGGAAGGAAGCTTAACTGGGCATGAGTGGGTGCAGTGCAGGATCTCAGTTGGTGGCAGCAAACCTGGGAACAGCTTCTGAGAACTGGTTCATTTATGGGGGGTATTTATGCTCCTGGGAATGTGGCCAGGGTTTCTAGGGCAAGGTTTATGTGGTCTTGTACTATTCAGGCAAGGCTGAGGTGTTAGAAGATACTTTTTCTACTCAGGGGCTCTACCGGGGGAAGGGCTTAGTCTAACAAGGGGTGAAGCCTGATAACTGTCAGGGTAATCAATCCCTGGTAGGGTTGATGGTAGGGGACCTGGCTTTATGGCACCAGGTTGGGAGGGGGCAGGTAGCCAACTCCTGCCATCCTCATGTTTGAGGTATCCCCAACGAAGCTCCCTCGGCCCTCCTTCCGTAACCTTGAGCCACTATGGCCCCACCTTGGGATGAAAATGTAAATGCTAAATGCAAAAGGGAAAAGGTTGGTGCTGTGGCTTGGGTCTAGAATGTCCCTAAGGACCACACGTTGAAGGCTTGGTCCCTTGCCAGTGGCTTATTCGGAGATGGTAGAAGGTTTAGGAGGCAGGACCTTGTGAGAAGAAGCTAGGTCATTGAGAACATGCCCTTGAGTGATATCAGTCCTCTTGACCCCTTTTTACTTCCTGGTTGCCATAAAGTGAGCAGCCTCTGCCATGCCCTTCTGTTGTGGCATGTTCTTATCACAAGAGCAAGCAACATGGCTAACCTGCTATGGACTGGAGCCTCTGAAACCGTGAGCCACAGTGGATCCTTCATCCTTCAAGTAGCTTCTCTTGGGTATCTCGTCACACCAAGCCAAAGCTCATTCTCACCGTTGTGAGCACTGGGGGCTGTCTCAGTGCATGCTGAGTTTGGAAATCTCCCTGTGGGAATCACAACACTTAGTTCAGAAGTATTTCTCCCCAACATATTCTCTGTCCAGGACGAGCTTTAGGACAGATGACTATCAGAACTTCTCTTTCAAGGAGCTGACCTCACAGCCTCCCAACACCTCTGTGCCATGTTGCCACTCATACTAAACTGTGTTGTGATGGACTAGAGCCGTGTTCATCCGGGTAACCCTACCCAACAAAGGCCATCAATTCGTTAGCTGATCAGCAGCAGAGTATGGATGAGGCTCCTTGGTAATAAGCAAGGGGACATTTTTCTGCCATCTTAAACAGTCTTTGTTCTTTAGTTATTAGCCTTAGGTCAGTTCTGGTGAGCACTGTATTTGTATTTACAAATAATGTTTGATAATCAACTCTAAAGCTTTTGTAAGACTATTGAGTTATTTATTTTAAAAAGTTTTTGTCTTTTTGATAAAGTAAAACACACATAATAAAAAAAAAATGTGTGGCCGCACATCCACCCAATAAACTTGTACAAAGGAGACATTTCTGTGCAACCAACTTCCAAAAATAATTAATACTCACCATGTCCCTTGGCCAGTTCTCCCACACAATAGCCTCCCCATCAAGAAGGGTAACCATTGTTTTAAAAAATTAATTTTCTGTGTGTGTCTGTGTGTGTGTATGTGTGTGTGTGTGTGTGTGTGTGTGTGTGTGTAAGTAGGCATACATGTGTCACAGCAAGCATATAGAATTCAGAAGAGTTGGCTCTTTTCTCCCACCTTGTGTTCCAGGGATTTAACTCAGTTCATCAGAACTTTTACCTGTTGGGTCGGTCATTTCTCCAGCCATCTTTGTTGTTGTTGTTTGGACAGCATCTCACCATGTAGCCTAGGTTAGTCTTGAACTCACTAGGTAACTCCAAGTAGCCTTGAGTTTGTGACACTCCTAACTCAGGTCCCCAAATGTTGGGATTGTACATGTAGGGCAGCACACCCAGCTGAGAGTAACCAGACACTTGGCCTGTTGTTGAACTTCATGTGGAAAAGCAACGTGGTCTTTTGTGTCAGGCACCTTTCTCTCAATATCATATTTGTTAGGTTCATCCACATAGACAAGAGTAGTTCCGGGTTCTCTTCCTGATGCCCTGAAAACTTCTGGAGACATTCCGTATCTCTGTCAGAATCTGATGGTTGCACTGGTGCCATGAGTGACCTCCAGGTAGGTACCAGAGTGAAATAATGTTGCTATAATGGAAAGTATGATCTTGGGTGTGCATGGGACACATTCCTGAAGGGAGCATCCCATTGTTTGTGTTTTGACTAGAGTGATATCAAGCCTTCAGGTTTCCAGGGTCATGTAACACTTAATCACAGTTTCTTGGTCATAGTGGTTCAGTCTGAGCCCTAGAGGTGCTGGGTGGTTGCTGATACTGGATATGTTACTGCACTATCCCAAACTTCCACTTCCCTGTATGTAACAGATGATAGCAATGTTCTCCTTATGGGGTTTTTGCTTGAATAGCATGAGATGCCAAGAGAGTGTTTGACCTGCATACTCTATATAACTGAGTTCTTTAATATTGGCATGCTGGCAACTGGACCTGTATTCATAAATGTGGGTTTGTCCTGGGCACAAAATACCAGGTTATAAGAGGATTGCAAAGAACCTGAGTGACATGCTTTCCTGAAGAACCCTGCCTGGCACCCCAAGAATTTACCCACATGGGTGCCACCCTGGGGAAGACATCCAGTCCTGGGTTTACCACCTGTCCAGGGTGCATCTGGGACCACACTTCTCCCTCCTCCTCACCTGCCCATCCACCCCCTCCTGCTGCTGCCACTGCTTTATACCCTTCTAATGGTCTCTTAATTCCTTGCCCACTGGGGAAGTTTTCTCCATGCACTGAATACAGATTCTTTCCTGCATGACGCCATTAGCAGAAAGAAACCTGTTCCCATAATAGCTGACTTCTTAAGACAGCGCAGCTGTCTCGGTCAGGGGTCACCACACGGACCAGAAAACAAGGCAGCAGTTTATAAAACACAGTTGTATTTGAATAAGGCCAGTCCACATGGGATTAATTAGACACATCCATGATGAGTAAAGAGAGGTGTGCTGTTGGCTTTGCTCACCCGCCTTGCCTATCACGGGGCTGGAAGGCTTAGTTTCTGTTGCTTTTGTCTGCATGGGATTAAGGAGGAGGAGGTTGGATGCAGTTATTAAAAGAAAAAAAGAACTTGCCTAGTGACCTAATTCCCTTCTGCGTCTTTATCGTGCACCAGGATGTACAAATCCCACAAGGGATAATAATGTAAATGAATTTTTTTTTTCTGGAGAATAAAACATTTGGGAGGGAGGAAGGGAGGGAGGAAGATACACACACACACACACACACACACACAGAGAGAGAGAGAGAGAGAGAGAGAGAGAGAGAGAGAGAGAGAGAGAGAGAAGAAACCCGAGTTTGTCATATAACACCACTGCAACTAATAATACTCAGAGAATTTTTTTTAAAAAAATGACATTCTATCATGGAGTTTTATTTCCTGTCCCAGCAGGCAGCCAACTAGGCATAACAATTGAGAATTCAAATACTGTACAAGGATATACAGTAACCGAGGTTCTCTGAGGATTTGGGCAAATGTCAGAAAAGTATGCCTCGAAGCAAATTTATTAGTTGGTGCAGATATCTCAGTTTTACATGGACACTGATAAAGCCATCTGGGAAGCCCTTTCACCATCAAGTGATTTAAAGTTCCCTACAGAAATTCTCTTGTCTGCTGCATCTCACTAACGCTACAGACAGCAAGCAGCCAAAATAGGAACATTCATTATTTACTCATTCCAAAGGATACATTTTTCTTTAAATGCTTCCCCTCATCCTAATATAAGACTTATAGATAGAGGGATTTCTTCTGAAATCTGCCAGAGCCAGAATGAGAGATGAGAATACAATTTCAAAAGCATGGTATGGAGTTAGAGAAAAAGCAGGACTCCTGCAAGAGCATCCTGGGTCTGGGTACCTGCTCCCAGATTGTCCCCAGAGTTCTGTGGGAGAAGAAAGTTACAACTATGAGCTCTCCTGTACAGCAGAATGGAAGGCTGAAAGGCCAGATTCTGTGACCAGAGTTGCAATCTAGACCAGCACTCATGGGCAGGATGGTCTTCGACAAGCACCTATCAATCTAACGGCATTCCCAACACGGAACAAACGCTTGGATGGACTTAGCAACATTTCCTTCTGCAACAGCTAAGGATTTGGGGCCTGAATCCTTCCTCTAGTTGTGACCTCTTTTCCCTTCCAGCAAACATGTGCTTTGTTACTTCTCTCGTGACTGTTACTTTATTGCTGTCAAGTTATTATGCAGCCCGCCCCAGCATTGCATTGCCAAGAAAATGTATTTTCCCTCTTTCTCCACGTTCCTTCCATGATTGTTGAAATAGGACACTATCTAAGAATTTGGGGGGGGGGGGGAACCTGGCTCAACAAGCTTCTGATGAGTACTCCCAACAAGAAGTTCTGGAAGAGTTGGGGAAGGGGTGGGTGGATTCTTGCCTCAAGCTCGTGCCTCTGAAAGAAGCCCTTGAACATTGTGACACGGCTACAGAGAACGCAAAGGTCGCTTCTTGCTCAAGCTCTTCTTAAAGGTGTCAGGTGAAGAGCGATGCAGGCATGAATAAAGCAGGGGGTACTTCCAGGAGGAGGCCAGCAGCCAGGCCATTGTAGTGTGATGGATATGTGATGGGGAGAGAGAGGAGCTGTCAATCATGGATGCTTTGAAATTAAACTATTGAGAAACTTAGCTTTATCCTGGAGGCTTGCTTTAGAATTTTCCAAAACAGAAGTTCAGGACTGAGTTTCATGTCCATTAGATTGTTCTACTGTTGTGAGGTAGCCACCGAAGAAGACTACTTGGATTTGAGTTTAAGTCAACAGAAAGTCAGGATTATCCAGCAGTCAAGTACTTGTCCAGGACCTAATCACAGTCCAGAGTCTTTTTCAGGGTGAGCTTTTAAGCACAAAATCCACATCCTGGGTGGACATACCTGAGTTAGCAAGAACAGTTAGCCAGAAAGCAGAACTGCGGAAGCCAAAAGGCAAGGTTAGTACATTTAGTACATTTAGTACCTCCCGGAGATACGGAGGTTGATGGAGTAAGTCTTTGCTCTTGTTTTGGTAGGTGGTTCTAAGACCTGAGTGGTACATCGATTATAGTATAAGTTGTATTGAGGTCTGGGGGCCTACTAAGGTTTGGGGGCCTATGGCACTGCTCAGATGACCAAGAGCAGCCTTGTGGAAGATGAGGAGAAGGAAGAGCCTTTCAGGAGCTAAGTCGACATCCTTGGTAAGGATGACCTGAAATCTAGACTAGAGTAGTGGCATAGGAGTAAGTGATGGTCGTCAAAGGAACATTGGCACCAGGAATCTCAGCTCAGGAAGACGAAGGGTGCTCCTTATTCATCTCCTCTTCCCAGGTGAGTGCACTTCTGTTCAGTGGGAGGGATTTTCCACACGCAGCAAACCAGAAGTTTTCCTCTTTGTAGTTTCGTCGTTCTGGGAACTTCAGTGTTCTCTGCATCTGGGTCTAAAGAGGAAAGGTTGGAAATGTACCATCCGTTTGGTGAGCCTGAAGTGGCACACATACCTACCATTAATAGACGGGCCTCAGCTATGTAGCTCACTCAGAGGCGATGTAACTTTTTAAATGCTCCGCGTCTGATCCTGCAGGGACGTCTAGCACTCCTGACTTGGGCAGGGGTATCTCACAACCCAGAGTCAGCAGGTAGAACTACAAGCACAGACAGGCTGAGGAGGGCGCGAAGGGTCTGAAGATACAGAGCAAAGTCAAAATAAACGTCTTCCCTAAAGTTGCTCCAGGACCTACTGGAAGGAAATAGAAGCAAAGCCTGGGATGAAGGCATCTGAAGCCCGCGGGAGCAGGGAATGAGGGTAGAGGAAGAGAACCTTGCACGTGTGACAGCTTAAAAAAACGATGGCAGCGAAAGCCACCATCTGGAGAGGGTGAGTTTTGACAAGAGGGGGGTCGGGGCTGCAGAGATGGCTCTGCTGAAGAGAGCTTGTGCTCTTCCTGAAGACCCCAGTTCAGTTCCCAGCACCCCTGTGGTGGTTTCAGACTCAAAGCCAGCTGAAATGCCAGCTTCAGGGACTCTGATGCCCTCTTCTGAGGTGCTTCCGAGGGCACCTGCACACATGTGGTACGCCCACTAACAGCTAAATAAAAAATGAAAGAAATCTTTCTTTTTTTAAAGTTGGCTAACAACAGTGCTGAAGGGCTGGTTTGAACCATGAAGTTGATTAGCGTCCTGAGTTATGGGAGAGTTTGGAAGGTAGGGGGTCATCCACTCTAGAGGGATCCAGGGAAACAAGAGCAGAATCAAATCCAGCAACAGAGACCATTTAGTATTTTGGCAAAATCAGGATTGGTTGCACCTTAATTTTTAAAAAAAGAAACTTAGTATTTACTTAGTATTTTACATTTATTTGACAATGAGAATTATGAGCTATATGAAAAGGCCATAAAGAAAGGGTTAAATAATGTTTTGATTTACTATTAATGCTCAAAGCAGCTCATGTCTTACTTGTACACATAAGATATTTTATCATGCTATAATATAATGCCTCCTCATTTCAATTAGCAGAGAGCTCCCCATTAGCTAACTAATTAAGGCTATTCCCTCACATCTATCTTCTAATTACTGTTACCACTGAGACAGTCTCACCCTAGTGGCCGGCAGTACTGTGGATTTATTTTAAATTTAGTTTGACAATAACAAACAACTAATTAATGTTTATAAATATGACAAAATCCCCCCTGACAAGTTGTGGGTATTGCATACACTAGCAACCAGTTTATTAAAACATTAATTGCAGTTGGATTTGCTTTGGGATTCCTCCATAATCCATTTAGTACAGAGCAGGACTAACTCATTTTGAAGGGATTATGAAGGAAATCCTCCACAAAGTCTCTCGTTTAATTCACGATGTAGTTAAGGCAGGAGAAAGTTTACTTTCATCATGTCTCTGACTCTTCAGACTTCTTCTTTGTGGCACTTCATTCATTCACCCGTTTAGGATTGTCAGAAAGGTATTGTGTTCAAGATTTTGGGATGATACCCCCAAAGTATGCCTAGGTTCCATAGATCAAACCTGCGAATTCCATTAATCATACCTTTACAATGGTGGTTGACGAGGTTCATTGTGAAACTGTAGACATCTCCTAGCTCTCCTTCTACAGCTATCTCACAATTATGTCTACCTTCGGAATTTTACTCCTAGGTATATATTCAAGAAAACTGTGTCCACAGGTGTGCTAATGGAACACATGTTAGGATGTCTACATCCTGTTACAGCATTATTGTAATAGCCCACAAATGGAAGCTATCTGAAGTCTCGTCAACAGTAGAATAGATAAAGTGTGACATGTTCCCATAGTGTTCCCATAGTGAAATAGTATATGGCCATGGGAATGGCAACTGAGAAGTTCAGAGACACTAAACTAACCTTGGTGCAAGAAGTTCTTTGGAGTTATATAGGAAATAGAAGCTTCCCGAGTTCTGATAGTCCCTCTTGGTTTGGGATCTGTTTGCATAAGTGTGCGGTTTGTGAGTATTCACTGATTGCTTATGATCCATGAACTTTTATGCATGCTATATCAATTTTATAATTTTATGACTGCAAAATGAGACTCAGTCCATTTGCTACAGTCTAACCCTTTTCCTGTGTGTTTGTGCTTATTCAAACGTTGAAGGTCTACACGATAATTTGAACTCATTCATTGAGTACCTGACAAATTTGCCTGCCCAGGGAGGTAAGTATGTATAGAGGCAGATAGGTCACATGAAGCCTGAAGACAGTGCTTGAAGTTTGCGCAGGGCATCACTGGTAGGCAACAAGATAGCAGAACCAGTATAGAAGAGAGCTAGTGGCTCAGGACAGGGGCTCAAGATAGTTGCTGCTATGCTGCCTGGACAATCCTTTACCTGACTAGGCTCCAGTCCCAGAATTTTATTTAGAAATTACTCCATCATTGACTGGTCCATGGAGGACTAAGCCATTGGCAGAGCGTATGACACTAGCCAGAATCAACCTGCACATGCCTCCCTCTGTCTGTTAGTTCAAAGATGAGCATGGACCATAATCTACTCTGTTGCTAAGGGGGAAATCTCTCCTACTTTGAAATGTAGAAGATGGTAAGCTGTGGCAGAGGTAGTTGGAATGGATTCACTTCATAGAGATAAATAAAGCTGGGCCCAGAGGCCAAGAAAGCCTGTCTGTCAACACCACTGGAGCCCACTTGAGTTGAATGTTTTGGTTTTTAAATGCAAAACTGAAAAACATTAATTCGGATACTGAAGCTTTCTAAGGGCCTGATGTTTCAAAAGACCTTCGGCAGTAAAAGTAGGGGTTAGATGGGTGAAAAGGAGGGAGTTTATCCCAAGCCAAAGCCTACATGCTTCCAGAAACAGGGGTGCTTGAAGCCATCAGGGGCAGGTAAAGGAGTCCAGGAGTCCACCCTGGTTAGACATGTGAAGTTTGAGCGGTGAGGACCTGCTGGGCTGAGAAAAGTGAGGTAAGAGTTGCCTGTGTTGGTGCGTCCCACTCAGAGTGCCCAAGACCCTCATAGCTCTTGTGAGAGCATTCCCTTCTCCTCAGGTGCCTTAAGCCCCTGTCCTCACACACAACACAAGACTCAGCACCACAGCGGGCAGCCTGCCTCCCTGCACTGTATGGATGCTAGTGAGAAGCACACAGCCTCTTTACTTCTCGGGTAAGACACTTCGAGGCATGACACTGTCACCCAGAGTCCACAGAGTGACTGTCACTTGTCTCACACTGATTCATTTCAGCCATCTGTTACCGCACAGTGGGTCACTCCCACATGACAGTGATGTCAACCCAATTGCAAGTTATTGTTCTGACCTCAAGGGTCAGGAGTTGGCTATGCTGCTATTCCATCCAGCGTTGCTAGGGTTCAGTAGGCCAGGGTGGAGTGGGAAGGTCCAGGGAGATTCCACTCAATGAATAGTACCTCCATTTTGTCTTTCTCTTAGTGCTTTCTTGCCATTGGTCTAACAACAACAAAAAAGTTATAAGTTGCCAATGAAACAGGTCCCCAGCAGAGAGAAAGCATGATTTCATCCCTCTGCCCTGAGCTCAAAAAAAAAAAAAAAAAAAAAAAAAAAAAAAGTAACTTCAACCACATGCTATTCGTCAGAACAATTACAGAACCTGGGCCAGACTCTCAGACAAGGCATAGTGCCTGCTACAGGCCCAGCCAGCTTGCCCTGGAATGAAAGAAGACTTAGTCAGCATTCTTGCAGAGTAGACAACGTTTTCATTTCTCCCCACGCCAAGTTGTGTTGTTTTCCAAACCAAGGAAAATCCAGACATCAGAGTCTGCTTGTGGGGAAGACAACCTAATGTGGTCTAAATGTTTGAGTTGGCTGATAAACCCAGTTAGTTAGAGCAGGCTGCTAATAGCTGGAGAGTTTGTCTCTTCTACAACTCAAGCGGAAGTTTAATTGCGTTATATCAGTATCGAGAATTGGAGTCTTTAAGAGGTATTAAGGCATGAGGGCTCTGTGCTCATGGATGAGACTAATACAGTCAAAAAGGGTAAAATTAGTGCCCCCCACAAACTGCTGTCTCTCACCTGCTCACCCTCCACCATATAATGGTACAGGAAGAAAAAAATTTCTGAATTTCTTGAGTATATTGACTTTGGACTTTCCAGCCTCCAAACCTGGGATCCCCAGGCTTGAAGGTAGAGAGAGAGAGAGAGAGAGAGAGAGAGAGAGATCAACTGGTATAGTTCCAGGCAAACATAAGGACCTGAGTTTAGTTCCTAGAACTTGCAGGAGGAGCTTGGTAGACACGCCTGAGAGTCTAACACCTGAGAGGTGAAGGCAGCATCCGGTTCACCTCTGGTCCTCACACTCAGGCACTTGCACACATGAGTGCACAACACGTGGACACACACACACATAGAGATCCAAAGATAAATTTTAAAAATTGTCCACACTAGATAGTCTGTTACATTATGAGATGCACTCATACGTAGCCTGGTTTTGGTTTCAAAGTTAACATTCATTTTTCATTTTGCTGGTATTTAATCCCAACAATTGAAGATATATATATATATATATATATATATATATATATATATATATAATTTTTAAAAGATTCTAGCATTCTAGATTCTTGTGTATTATAAGCTCTGTGGTGGAGCATCTACTGGGTTAAACCCTGCTCTGCTCAGGGCCCCTAGTCATCAAGCTACCCTGGAGTGGAATATTTCTAATATTTCATAACCCTGAAACCCACGTCCTCCACCCCTGAGAGTCTAGTGACTCAGCCTGTGATGGGAATTTACCATTTCTTGCCTTTCATGATTAATCTCTCCTAAAGTTCTGATAATTTCACTAGTGCTCAAACTGCCAGTTTTGACTTACTGGATTTTTCTCTACTGTATAGACATCTGTTTACTACGGCATTCATTTTTGCTCTGCTTTTCCTGACTTTTGGAGTTAGTAGCTTAAAGCATAGCATATCAGCCACCTCCTTTTCTACAATATAGACTTTAAACTTTAGTTGTATCCCATGTTAGATACACCTTGGTTTGTCTTATACATCAGAAGGGCCTTCTATTTCCCCAGGCAGTTTCCTATGATGGAGTCACTCCCATACAACCCTGTGGCTCAGATCTGGAGTCGTGTTGGTGGAGCAACAAAAGCAATCTAAAGATGACCTATGTGGTGACAATGACATCTTGATTATTTTGGTTTGGAGGCAGGATCTCACGTAGCCCAGGCTGACTCTGAATTCCTGATTTTCCTCTTTCTAAACACTGGAACGATAGGCACAAGCAACCACACCCATTTGTTCCCTTCAACATCCGGGCTAGGCACACCTAAATGCCCACACCAATAGCTCAGTCCAGTTCTGGTGCCAATGACAGCAATCCTATAAAATAGATAAATCAGGAGTCAACACTGTTGTGTTGCGTTTCCAAGAAGCAAAGCCTTAGGCAAGGAGGGGTTCTGGGATTGGTGAAATGTTGCAGGAGCTACCTCAGGAAGAAATGGGTGAAGTTAGGCAAAGCACAGCTGTGACCTCCTGTATGAACAGAAAGGGAAGCTCTGCAGCTGTTTTGCACAAGTCTCCTTTTGGAGCAGCTCAGCTTGCCCCTGAGATGTAGTCAGTTGCTATCTGGAAGCTGCCTGGGGTGGGAAGAGGGACTTGTGACTTCCTGGTTGTGACAGATCTGTCAGCTGAGGGTAGGCTGACAGAGAAGGTGGGTAGTTGTGAGCAACGGGAAGCCTCTAGTGCCAACAGCATAGATGGTAGGTGCTGGCCTGGTACTGTGTTCTACCATATGCACCTACTTTACTACGGAGCAACTCCAAAGCCCCGCGATTGCCATGGTTGCAACACCTAGCAACATACCGGCTGGAGGAAGAGCCCATACTTCTCACTTGACTCATACAGCAACATGGTGCTTTGCCCGAGGTCTCTCCTGACAGCACTGAGCTGAGGGGCGGGGGTAGGCCTGCTGCTCTCATTCACTTTGAACAGATGGCCTCACCCTTTTGGTTGTGTACATTACCAGGCTGTTTTGATATTTATGATGTGAAATGTCACTCAGACCATTATTAATTGTAACCTGGATATCCCCAGGTCTCACTGGGCTCTAGGTACAAATGAGGTCATATTGACAATTAGTAACCAATTAAACTAGCTCATTAGCCCTGGTCCCTTTAATGGCTGTAATCCGTGCCAAGGTTGGTTATTTCTGGGGGCTCCCAAGAGGTCCCATATGTGCTTGTTACAAACTGTAGCCTGGTCCTCTCAGCTGTCCCCGCTCACTCCATGGCTTATAGTCGGTGCCTGACATACTACCACTGAGGTCACCATCAGTTCCCCCTCCTCCCTAGAGTGCCAACAATATGCTATTTGGTAAGCGTCATCAAAGACTTTACTGGAGACATGGACATTTTATATCTCTCTATTAAAACTATGTATTTACATTTCTAACATTTTTAATTAAAGATTTTAAACTTAAGAAAATTTATTAAACCAATGACACTAAGTTTAAATCTAGTTTATTTTGAGAACACCAATTATTTTAGTCATATATATGACTATACATATAGTCACATACATAATATATATATACATATACATATATACATATATATATATATATATATATATATATATATATATATATATTAAATTGAAGATTGATTGAAGAAAATGTCTCCACAGTTGCACAATATTGACTGGTAGACAAGTCTGTAGGGCATTTTCCTGATTAATGATTGCTGTAAGAGAGCTCAGCCCATGGTGGGTGGGGCCACCCCCAGGCAGGTGGTCCTGGGATAATAAAAAAGAAGCTGAGCAAGCCATTAAGTAGCATTTCTCCATGGTCTCCGCTTCCATTCCTGCCTTGATTTCCCTCAGTGTTGAAGTGTGTGAGAGTTGTAATCTAAAATAAACCCTTTCCTCTCCAAGTCGTTTTCGATCATGATTTTTTATCACTGCAATACAAACCTAACCCAACATAATATAAAGGCAGTGGGCTGTATGACTTTAAGCTATAAGAAAGTACATAACGCTCTTTATTTTGAAGTCTATGAAGCCAGTTGATTTCCTTGGGCTGTTTTGTTGATTTGTGTGTGTGTGTGTGTGTGTGTGTGTGTTTTGGTGATGAAGCCAAGCTGTGGTTGTAACTGATAAGAGGATGTGAACATTTCTAAGATCACAGTGAATGATGGAATGCGCAGCTCCCTTGCTGATCCAGATACTAGTTTTTGATTCATAGAAGAATATTTCCTACATTTTCTGAGTTCAAATGCAACGAATGCATCCAGCCAGGCTTCCTACTGCTGTGTCTTCCCTACCTGATGCCTTTCCAACCTGATGTCTTTTCCACCGTGGTAGACCCTGTCACTCTGGAGGTAAGCCTTAAGTCTGCTCTGCCTGGGTGTTTTTAACACAGCATCAAGAAAGTGACTATTTACCTTGGCATTCTTGCTGAAATAAAATTGATCATAGACATGTGATTTGGTTCCTGGATCTCATTTAACTTATTAATCTATACCACACTTTCCTGGATCCTAGAGTTTCCCAGTATGTTTTGAAATCAGGGAATATCAGTTTTACAGTGTTGTTCTTTTTTTTTTTTCAATTGTTCAGACATTCCAGGTCCCTTGCTTGTCCATTTCTGAAAAGGCATTTGAAAGGGATTGTATTGAGCCTATAGATAAATTTGGAAGATATTGTCATCTTGACAACACTAGCTCACCCAATGCATGAACACATCCTACTATTTATTTAGTTCTTCCTTAATTTCTTTATACATATGCATGGTGTCTATGTGTGTGTGTGACTGTTCACATGTGTG
The DNA here is from genome assembly GCF_900095145.1 of Mus pahari. Taxonomy (NCBI): domain Eukaryota; kingdom Metazoa; phylum Chordata; class Mammalia; order Rodentia; family Muridae; genus Mus; species Mus pahari. The sequence continues at coordinate 129,170,665 of NC_034592.1, read as the reverse complement.
TGGGTGCACATTCACATGTGTGTGGGTGCACATGCACATGTATGCACACCAAAGTTCACCTCAGCATGGGCAGCAGCTCACAAAAGCAGGGAACCTGCACCACAGTGCCCAGCCTGAAAACAGATTTCCAGGTGTCTCAAAGTTTGACACCAGGTATTGCCTTGATCACTCTCCATTGTGTTTTCAGAGGCAGGGTCTCTCCTTCAATCTACAGCTTCACCACTTTAGCTATTGCAGCCTGCGAGCTTGCTCTGGGGATTCCCCTATTCCTCCTGCGTACTAAGATTCCATGTGGACCACAACTGCCTGGCTTCTTATATGGGTACTGGGGTTCCTAACTCCAGCCCTTATGCTAGTGAGTGTTGTGTGACCAGACTTTTCCTGGGGAGACACGACCTATACAAGTCTACTCACCCCAGATAGGAAGCCCATACCGGACCAAAGTATTGATACCACCAAAGTCTAATTTGGAAAGTGTGATCTTTCTATTCTCTGACTTGCTGTTGATCCCTCTTGACTTTGGACAGGTCCTACTTTTCCTCACCTTTCTGTGGTAACACCTCATGTTCTTCCAGTGGCTCAACACTAGCCATTAGCTCATCAAACAGCTCAAGAATTATTCCTTTATTAGGAGGATAATCTGTGGCAAAGGGAACGGATCTTCCTGATGGTTTAATTTGTGGGTGATGTTAAGTCTCTGCCTTCACCTCATTGGCTCACTACAAATGCCATGTGAACCTTGAATAAACTCTGCTTGTACATGTGGACAATTTTTCTCATACAAGGAGCGGGTCTTTCTCTAGTCACTGGATAGTTTCACTTGCCAGAGGGTAAGACTGGGTATTGTAGAAGGTGAATGCCTTTGTGAGCCGCCAGCTTCCATGGATAAGACAACTGTGGAATATGACATTGAGAGCACCTCCCAGGGTTCCTGCTAGGATTAGAGCCCAGGCATGTAAAGCATCTACCTGCTCGTTAACATACCTATTCGTGTTCTTTTCCTTCCCACACCTCCTTGCTTCCTTGTGGTATGTCATGGACTCAGCTAATTAATAAGCTTCTGGCTTTCACATTCTTACCTCAGGATTGGCTTTTTTTTGATAAACCCAAATTTAGACAGTTGAACAAGCAGCGTCCCTCAAACTCACCAAAGACCATAATGCTTGGTAAGAAAGTCATGGAGGGAGAAAGAAGTTAGATTATGTCTGTAGGAACATACTGATAAAACCTCTTTTCCAAGATATACTAACATGAGAATTTTGTCCATCTTCGGTATGTGACTGAGTTGAGGAGACATCATCCTCAAGTTGGGAGGGAACTCAGGAAACCAAGACAGTTCTAACACCAACCCCCAGCCCCGAATTCCCCGAGATTTATCCAGGGGATGTTTGAATGCCACAACAGCTTGCATGAGGTTGAAATAAGACAGTCATGGCAGTACAGTGATCTTATATCAAGGACTCTACTTCTCAGACAGAAAAATCTCTATTTTCTTTTAGTGTAGTAGAAGAGGCATTGGTGTGGTCTTGCTGAGAGCCAAGTTATTATCCCATTCCAGTCAACAGTCACTTAAGAGCCCTCCTATTTTTTTCTAAGAGCTTGAAGTTTGGCAGGTGATGGTAAGAACAACTTTACTAAATGCCACTTACTGCCATGGTAAGTTGTGAGGGCAGCAGAGGGCATCCTTCAAGACACAAAGACTCATTGAGTTGTTAAAGTTGGAGGAGCCTTTCACAGATCTTCAGCTGAAGACTTACCTCCACAAGACTGGCCTCTGGGCATGTCTGTAGGGGAGTTTTCTTGATTGTTAATTGATGTAGGAGGGCCTAACTACTGTGGACAGTGCTGCCCCTAGACAGGTAGGTCTGGGCTGTAGAAGAGAGGTAGCTAAACATGAGCCTGCTAACAATAGTCCTCTATGTTCTCTGCTCCAACCTCTTGCTTTTTGAGTTTCTGCCTCAGCTTCTTTCCTTGATGGAGCATAATCTCAGGTTACTTTTGGGCTCAGTGTTTATCACAACAAAAACACCACCTAAGACAGCTGCTTGAAACTGGAGAAACTTACCTTCATCTGTATGTGTAGTCCTGGTGAAGCTAACTGGAAGTCATTGATACGAAAGTTACGAGTGTTCTGTTCCATTATGTCCTTTAAAGAAGAGATTCTGCAAGCACACTTTCTGGAGAAAGAACTACACCCAAGAACGAGGGGGAAAAAAAGATATGGCGATGCTGTTACTTAAGTCTAAGAAAAAGAATAACAATAAATACATAACAAGAATAGAAAAGAAATTCTTTATGTCAGCTCTCTTCCTTGCAGCCCTGAATTTGAAGAGAGCAGCATGCTATTAGGATACAGGGAGCTGTTCTGTTCTGTTCTCTCATTTTATACGTGATTGCCTGCAATAAAGCCTCATGTTCTCTTACTCCCCAATGAAAGGAGATGGGACCTGAGATTCTGAGAGAAGTTGTGACTAGCAAGATATGAGAGTACAAACTACTTGTATGTCCTGTTGTAACCAGTCTTCACAATGGTTCCGCAGATCTGGATTTATCTAGAACAGCAAGGAGAACTGTGTCCTATGCAGGATGGTCCAAGTTGTATGGGCAATGGTGGCAATGGAGGCTACCACCTAGCCCTGTCTCTCCACTTCTGATATTTCCTGGGCTTGAGCTCTAATTCTTCTTCTCATGATGGCCATCTTTCTGTTTCCAACTAAATGTTCTAACAACAGTTTTGTTTTGTTTTACTTTGTGTTCCGGCTTATTTATTCTTTCTCTAAATGAAAGCTTCCAAGTTCAAAAAAAAAAAAAAAAAAAAAAAAAAAGCTCCCCAAGGGTTTCTGATGGTCATTTCACGCCCCACCTACCACTGTACTGTCTTTCCACTGGAAGTCTAACACCCATATTCCCTGGCCTTCACAGGCTCCCCTGTGGACTCTTGGTTGGAGATTTGCCAGTGACGTTTGATCACACAGTCTGAATGGGGGTGTGGACACAGAGACCATGAGAAGTGGGCAGCTTTTGGTCTCTGCTTTTGCAGTGTGTGTGTGTGTGTGTGTGTGTGTGTGTGTGTGTGTGTGTGTCAGAGGTTTGTGACAATGGCTCTGGGAAGTGCAGAAGCTGCTGCAGAAAGTGTAAGCTTATGTAGAGCTGTGCTCCCATTGGTGGTAGTCGTTGCCTCCATTCCTCCTTATAGATTCCTTAAGTTCCAATGTCCTATATTAAAAGATGTGGGGGTGCATATCTCTTTATCTGGATTCCTTTAATCCCAGCATTTAGATAGCAGGGGGAGGATCTCTGTGAGTTCATGATCAGCTTGGTCTATGTGACAGGTTCCAAGAAAGCCAGGACTCTGTCTCAAATTAAAATAAAATAAAATAATAAAAATCAAAAAGCATTTTGGCTTGAGATAGAGTATGGCTCAATGCTGAAAGAATGGGATCCTCCTGCCTCAGTCTTTAAAGCATTAGGAACACAGGCACTACCATGCCTGCTTTACATCCGATAGTTTTTACTATGCTCGGAACCAATGGATTTGCTGGCACACATCCTTCTCTTTTCTCAGCTTAAGTTCCACCCCACCTTTCCAAGTACTTAAAACACCAGCGTCCAGATCAGTGGTTCTCCACCTTCCTAACGTTGCAACCCTTTAACACACTTCTTCTTATTGTGGTGACCCCTCCCTGCAACCATAAGCTTGCCAGTGATCTCCCCACATCCCTGGGTTCCTTAAAACGTGGCCACCTCAGAGTAATTGAACTTCTTACATGGCAGCTTAAGACTCACTCCCACTGTGTATTTCTCAAGGCAAACAGAACTTTTGCAACAGAACTTTTCTGACCTTAGGATCATGCCTGCACTGCCACGAGAGCTCTCTCTTCTCCCAGTGGAGCAGATTCAAGAAGGGATACCGCTAGGTCCAGGTGGGTGGGGCATCGAGGAACTGATAGACAGGATTAGGAACTCCTTAACCCTGTTTTCAAAGCCATCTCAGCTGTGGCTTAAGAGCTAGCTGTGTGTATTTGTTCAGATAATGAGACCCTTGGGTCTGCCTCAGCTTCAAACTAAAGCCAAGTTTTAAGTTAGAAAAGAGATAACTGCTTAACAAAGGTAGAGATAAGAAAAAGAAAATCTACCTACCATATACTTCAAGGAGACAGGGGAGGGGTTGGGACTGAGTTCAGTGATAGAGGTAGCATAGCTCTGGGGTCAACCCTTAGCACTGGAAAAAGGAAGAAGAAGAAACCTCCAAAAGAAAAAACTTTAATATATTTGTCCAAATAATATTTTAATAAAAAGGAATCAATATAGGGATGTTAGCACGTTTTGTGCCCAGACAAGCCTTCCATGGGTCAGGTTCAGTGGCACAGTAAGGCCACTGTGCTTGGCTGGCACAGCACGTACCACAGTCTATAATGAAATATTTGTGTGATACTTTCTACCAAACATTGTATAAATTTTCAATCATACAAAAGTAGACCAGAGAATATCATGATCCGCCAACCCCACCAGCACCAGTATTTTATTAATTCCTGGAAAGTCTTATTTAATCCTATTCCCTGTCCACTTCCTCCCTTTTGTGTGTTATTTTGAAGAAAATCCAAGACATCATATCATCTTATCTATAAATATTTTAGGGTGTATCTGTTAATAATAAAGTATTTTCCTGAATCATAACCACAATATCACCATCACACCTAAAATAAGAACAAAAAGTAAATATCTAGTCAGTTCCAAATTCCAGTTATCACACAAATGCTGCATTGTTACAGCTTGAATCAGGGTCTCTGTAATAATCTAATGTAGATATATATATATATATATATATATATATATATATATATATATCATTGTCCATCTCCTTTTGTCTTCTACTTCATGTGATTATGAGAGAGTGTAGTCAACTATTGTGGTGCTGTTTTTGCCATTCCTGTGTCTATCTGCCTGAGGACATCAGACATGTGGTTCAGCAAAGATGAAGAATGTAAAATGCTAAATATCTAAGCCCCTGTTTTGCCTCTTAACAACCTTTAGATGATGGGAGTAGAGGGTGGAGGAGGAAGATAAGAGGGATGAGCATTGTTAGCACATTCTCCAGTTTTCTTACTTGTAACTGATCCAGTAATGAGGCAAATCCACTATCTTTCAGAGGCTATACAAGAAATAGAAATATTAAGTTTATGCCCCTACCTGTACCTTTTTAAAAAAATTAATCATTTTATTCATTTACATTTCAAATGATATCCCCCTCCAGGTTTCCCTCTTCAATCCCCTCATCCTATCCCTCCTCTCCTTTGCCTCTATGAGGGTGCTCCTCCACCCACTCACCCACTCCTGCCTCACAGCACTAGCATCCTCCTATGCAGGGACAATATACCTCCACAGGACCAAGGGTGTCCCCTCCCACTGATGCCAGATAAGGCCATCCTCTGCTACATATGTAGCTGGAGTCATGGGTCCCCCCATGTATACTCTGTGGTTGGTGGTTTAGTCACTGGGAGCTCGGGTTGATATTGTTTTTCCTATGGGGTTGCAATCCCCTTCAGCTCCTTCAGTCCTTCCCCTAGCTCTTCCACTGGGGTCCCCAGGTCAATCCAATAGTTGACTGTGAGTATCTGCATCTGTATTGGTAAGGTGCTGGCAAAATCTTTCAGGGGACAGCCATACTAGGCTCCTATCAGCAAGCTCTTCTTGTCATCAAAAATAGTGTAGAGGTTTGGTGTCTGCAGATGGGATGGATCCCAATGTGGGGCAGTCTCTAGATGGTCTTTCCTTCAGTCTCTGCTCAATTTTTTTAGTCCCTGACTTTCCTTTAGACAGGAACAATTCTGGGTTAAAAATTTTGACATGGGTGGGTGGTCCCACCCCTCCTCAACTGGGAACAGTACCTATATACTAGAAGTGGTCTCTACAGGTTCTGTCTCCTCTTTGTTGGAAATCTTAGTTGATGTCATCCCCATTGGGTCCTGGGAGCCTCACTTCCCAGGCATCTGGGACTTTCTAGTGGCTACCCCCAGTTCCCCACGCCCTACTGCTACACATTTCTCTTCAATTTCCTGACCCTCTCTACTTCTCTTCTGTCCCTTCCCATACCTGATTCTGCCCTCCCTTTTTCCCTCCTCCTCCTCTCTCCCTCCCAGGTCCCTCCCTCCCTGTACCTCCTTATGATTATTTTGTTCCCCCTTCTATGTAGGATTGAAGCATCTAAACTTTGGTCTTCCTTCTTCTTAAGCTTCGTATGGTTTGTTGGTTATATTGTAGGCATTCTAAACTGGAAATAGTCCTACCTAGAGACCCAGCAATACTACTACTGGGCATATATGCAAAAGATGCTCCAACATATAACAAGGACATATGCTCTATTATGTTTATAGCAGTCTTATTTATAATAGCCAGAAGCCGGAGACAACCCAGGTGACCCTCACAGAGGAATGGATACAGAAAATGTGGTACATTTACACAATAGAACCATTAAAAACAATGACTTCATAAAATTCGAAGGCAAACGGATGGAACTAGAAAATATCCTCCTGAGTGAGATAACCCACACACAAAAGAACACACATGGTATGTGCTCACTGATGAGTGGATATTAGCCCTAAAGCTCAGACTACTTGTATCTTTTGCTGGACTCCTATTCCTTCATTCTTCTTCCTCTTTCCAAGCACCCATCCGTGTGCTTCCTGATATCACCTAGGGAAATGTGTTGACACATATATTTATGCCGGACCCTCTTTGGGGACAAAAATTAAGATGAAGCAGTAAACCACTAAGGTCTGAGCAATCTTTAGTAGTTCCCTCTGACAGGCTAAGACCCAACAGGTGTGTTTTCTTCAAAGGATGCATAAAGGTGAGAGAATCCATGGAAATCCTATTCAATGTGAATTCAAAAATCACAGTGATTGGCTGCAATTCAAAGCAGAGTCAAGCTTCCCCATCCACTGCAGTTTCTCCCAGGAGGTAGGAGACAGATATGCATACAGCTCAGGGCTTTCCAGTCAGGGATCCAACCCCAGTCATCAGGACAGGTTCTGTTTTTAAGAAACCAGAGCTGTACAATCCCTTTAGGAAAGATTTTCCTCAAACCCAGTTTAAACTGAAAAAAAAAGAAAAGAAAAGAAAAGAAAAGAAAAGAAAAGAAAAGAAAAGAAAAGAAAAGAAAAGAAAAAGGGAAAGGAAAGGAAAGGAAAGGAAAGGAAAGGAAAGGAAAGGAAAGGAAAGGAAAGGAAAGGAAAGGAAAGGAAAGGAAAGGAAGACAATTCTAGCATTTAAAGGGGATCATGAGCTTCTATTATTTTGGAAATCTCACTTGTGAAATCAACTCACCCCTGAATAATAGCAGCTAAATGAGACTGGATTGTTCTGACACCTGCACCAATGTTCGTCTTGTTTCTGACAAGGTGTGGCTGAGCATTGTCCATGAAATGGGCTCCTCATTATCCCTGTTATTGTTCTAAGAATCAAAGCTATTGTCAAGGCCCATTCAGCAGTCTGCATAACTCAGCTACAATAGAAGTGAGAAAATCAGTGATAGAGGGAATGACATCCTCAGAATGACATCTCTAGGCTAATTCCTTTTTCATTTTGATTTTTTTTTATTACCAAGGTTGTGCACAATCATAATAAAAACACAAACAAGGAAGATGCATATAAAGCAAAAGACTCCCCTCCCCTTCTCCAGCCCTTACTTCTGGGACCAACCTCTATGGCTTTGTGTCGAACACCTAGTGAGATGCCAAGAGTATGCACAGGCTTACAAAATAGCCCTGTGGCCATTGTTGCATCTTCTCCACGGCCATTTGCCCCAGCCTTCTCTCTATCACCAGCATCATGTTCTCTCTCAGTTGATCTCTCAGAGATCTCCATCCACACCATGGCCAGTCCATATTTTATCCATTCCATTTGCGGCATTTAGTCTGTACAAACAATTAGATCATGAAAGTTTTTGCACTTCATTTATGAGAAAGTTTCCGCAAAATGAGTTGTTCAGATTGGAATAACTAGGCTTAAGGACAGGTACTTTTTAAAAAAGTCTTGTATAATACTTACAACATGCCCTCTAAATCAGTCCAAAAAGTGTTTATTGCTGTCTTAGATTTCTGTTACTGTGATAAAACACCATGACCAAAAACAACTTGGGAAGGAAATGGTTTATTGCAGCTTCTAGTTTATAGTCCAGCAGGAAGGGAATTCAGGGCAGGATCTCAAGGCAGGAGCTGAGAGACCATGGAGGCATGCTGTTACTGGCTTGTCCCTCATGGCTTGCTCAGCCTGCTTTCTTACAGAACCGAGGACCAGCAGCCCAGGGGTGACACCACCCATAAAGGGTTGGGCCCTCCCACATCATTCATGAATCAAGAAAATGATCTACACACTTACCTACAGGCAATCATATGGAGGCACTTTCTCAATTGAAGTTCCTTTCGATAAACAACTCTAGCTTTTGTCAAGCTGAAAAAAAAAAAAAAAAAAGACAAAACAGGACAGGACAGTCATTATTGACTTAATTTGCATTTCTCTTAAGATTGGCTTCATTTGAACTTCTTCCCCTCATGTTTGTTGGCCACTTGTATTTTTCCCCCTATGAACTGTATGGAATCAGTTGCCCAAATGAGACCAAGCAAGGGCTTCTCTCATTGCAAGCTTGAAGCAGCAGGGGTTAGCCACATCACTTGCATTAGGTAGACCTTAAAGGCAGGCAGGAGATCTGGGATATTTTCTAGCAGAAGAAAGGGAACCTTTGCATTCTAGTGTTCCTTGGTTGGAGGTTCTTGGCTGAAAGAAGCTGGAGAGATGCTAACTAGCAGCCCAGTACCCTATGTAGTTGGTTTGGAAAGCAAACTTGACTTTTCTTGGTTGGTCCCAGGGAGAATATTGGCAACAACTGGGGAAGCTTTGTCATTTACTGATTAAGTTCTAGATTATAGTCTGAGATTATAGTTTTGGTTCCTGGACATTTTGCCACAGACTGTGAGTTAGAATGCTATAGTTACATGACCTGGTATTGCCTGTTCACACAGAGGATCTCTGGTTAAAGCGGCTCAGTGCATGGCTTTCCACTTTCAGTGGTCTGAAAATAATATGTACTCAGTATACACTGAGGTTGGCACTTTGAATGTGGCAGCTTTCCAAGCTAGTCACATTTGGTACTACCCTCTGATATTGGGTAGTGACACAGAGTCTCAGCTCACAGATGACCATGCAACTCAAAAGGGAGGAAAGGTTGTGTTACTAAGCACAAAAGGTCAAAAGGGGGGTGTGTGTGCGTGTCCGTGTGCGTGTGCGCACGCACCTGTGTTTGCATATGTGGAGGTCAGAAGAATCTCTCGTGTTGTTTCCCTGGTATGTTATACTTTTGTCTACGATAGGGTCTCTCATTGGCCTAGAACTTTTTAAATCAGGCTACTGGGTGGCATATGAGCCCTGGAGATCTGCCTGTATCTATCTCCATCTCCCATCTTGCCATCAGTAGTATTAAAAGCATGAACCACCACATATGGCTTTTTTACATAGGGATATGAACTCAGGTCATGATGTTTGTGAGACAAACACTTTCCTGATGGAGCCATCTCCCTGGTTCCCTTGTGCATTTTCCATTTCTGACATTTTCAACTTAAGATGATGTTTTATTGCCTATGCCTCACTGTAAATTGAGGAGCATCGGGTAGTAACTCTCAGTTCCTCCACTGTGCCTTCATTTATCTTGCCTGTATTTCTGCTGGCTTATTGATCTTTATCCTCATAGCTAGGGCACAATTATTGCAGCTTCAGGCTTTGGAATTCTGTTACACAATTAAAGGAGGGAAAAATTATGTGTGTCAGGATAGACTTTTCAAATCACAGAGTGTAGGTGTATACTTCTCTTCTGCAATACAGGTAGGTTGCTCTCTGTTTAATAATGATAATTTAAACCTCTTAAAATATGAAGATTTGTGGATATAAAAAGCAATCCTGTTTTGTCCTTGTACAAGTCATGTAAGGTTAGGTGCACGTATACAACTGGGAACAGAATTTATGGAAACTATGAAGTGGACCAGAACAGGGTCCTATGGAGGCCTTGTTCTTCTCTGTTGCTCTCTTTTCATACATGGATCAACAGGCACATAAACAAACACCATCCTGAGCACCAGAGAGTATCCCTAGAAGCTTTCCCCTGAGCAAGATTGACTATCCAGCTATGACAAGAATAGCCCCAGATGTTGATATTTAAATCCTGCTTGCTATGCACACAGTAGGTCAATAAATCACAAGCCCCACAGCTGCTCCAGTGTTTAGAACGATTAGGCCCCACGAGTCAAGCACCCAGCGGGGAGGAGGCAGAATGCACAGAAGGCTCCTTGAGAAACAAATACTTTCCTATGTGCATCTGGATCAGCTGTGGATAGTTGATCTCGTAAAGGATAGTTTATGAACCAGAATAATAAGAAATTGTATAAATATACATAACAAGCCTCCACAAATACATATGGAAGGAATAAAGAACAGCTAAGTAATGGTGAATTAAGTGCACTGAAGGGTTCATCCAGCCTTTTATTAAACCATGAGAGGGGTTTTGTGTATTTATGGCTTCACTTTGGCTTTGAAGATTGTTTAGAGCTCTGAGCAAGAACAGCTTGGGTTGTCCCTCAAGGATAAAGACTATCTGAGAGCATTCGAGACCAGCACTAGGATGCAGGCTGCTCCAGTTTCCTTTCCTGTTAACAATAATAAAACACTCTGATCAAAAGAAAGTTGAGTAAGGAAAGGGTTTATTTCAGCTTACATTTCCAGGGCATGGTCCACAACTGAGGGAAGTCATGATCAGGAACTCAAGGCAGAAACCATGGAGGACAGCTGCTTACTGGCCCACTGTCCAGCTCATGCTTGTCTAGTTTTCTTATTCATCCCAGACATTCCTGTATAGGGATGATGCACCTCACAGTGGGCTTGGCCTTCCCACATCAAACATGAGTCAAGAAAATCTGTTACAACATGGCCATAGGACAACCTGATCATGGCAGTTGTCAGTCAAAGTTCAGTCTTCCCAAGGGGAGCTTAGGTTGTGTTGACAATAAACACTAACCAGCACATGAGATGACTGCACACATGCTTTTATGACTTCATTAGTTCACTCCTTTGTCCTGCCATGTATTCAACGTGTGCTAATTGGATGACTGGCCTTGTACATACATGGTTTGGAGGCTCAAATGCTGATGATCCCAATCCCATGTGCTTTGAAAAAAGGAACAGAAATAAACTTAGTGAGCAAATACATGAAGCTGGGTGTGAGGTGCCCACCTACAATGCTAGTGTTCAGGAGGCTGGGGTGAAGAATCCAGCCTGTCTGGACTACATAACAAGACCTTGTCTCAAAGTAAAATAAGTCATATGAATATATAGTTGCTGCCTGTGAAAACTGATTAAAGACATACATTCTCTGCCTGAAGATAGAATACTGAGTTAGGAAGATGGACAGGAAAACACCTATGATGTCTGTGGTAGTTAATTTTAGGTCAACCTGGCTGGGCTAAGGCATGTCTTGATAGTTGGCAAATGCTGCTTCAGGTTATGTCTGTACAAGAGATCCTGGAAGAGTTTAGAATTTGAACTGGCAGTGAACAAAGCAGACGTTCCTCCCTATTATTGTGGGGACATCAGTCAATCCCCAAAATCCTAAAAAGAGGACAAGTGAAAGGGGGAGTGAATTTTCTCTGAGCTGAGCTAGCTACCTTCTCCCCAACGCAGACATCTGAGATCCTCGTCACCACATACAGCATCAGGAACCATTGGCCCCTATTCTCAGGCCTCTAACTCAGATGAAACTTCGTTATTGGTTTTCCTGATGCCCCAGCTTGTAGATAGTGGATCGTGAGTCTTCTCAGCTCCCATAATGGTTTAGTTCTCATGATAAATCTTTTATTGTATGTTTATCTGTCAACACTCTAGTGATTTTCTTCCTTCCTTCCTTCCTTCCTTCCTTCCTTCCTTCCTTCCTTCCTTCCTTGCTTCCTTCCTTGAATTATGAGCATGGATGGGGATGGGTGATTACATGCAGGTGAGTGAAAGTACATGCGGAAGCAAGGAGCCACCTGATGTGGGTACTGAGAGCTCACTCGAGTCCTGTGAAAGAACAGTAAATGTTCTTGGCCACTAAGCAATATTTCTAGCCCCCTATTCTATTTATTGGTAACCTTAACTAATATGCCTTTCAGTGAGACATATTAATGCTTTAAAAAAAAAACTACTACTGATTTATGTGAACATATGTATTTTATCTGACAGCTCTACATCCTTATAGGTTGTTCATATGATGTGTTCTGGTCATGGTCAGCAACAAATGAAAAGGAAGCAAGGGCTCAAATGCACTGGGATATAGGGCATCTGTTTTCACTGTTCTTAGAACCCTATAGCTATCGTGATGCTAAGACCAGCCTATTTTACAGAAACATTCTCTAGTTATCCCCATTATCTTGATAATCAGTCCATCGTACTAGATAGGTAAGTGGAGCCAGGCTGCCACTCCACAACCAGTTGAGTAAGAGCTAGCCATAGATGCCAAAGAGCCTCTGGCACCTTTGGTCCTGGGGTTACTAGTATTGCCTGGATTACACTTCTCTCCTAGTTTTCTCCTAGGACATATATTTCTCTGTTTGAGAGACTGGGAAGTCAGTGATGAAGGCACCAACAGATTTAGAACCTGGTGCATGGATGCACCTAAGTCCTTTCTGGTGCAGCGGGCAAGGCAGTCTTCCGGAGTGACTGTTGGAGAGGGGGCCACCTCTCTGTGATCTCATTCTCAAAGCCCCATCTCCTAACCCACAATACTGCTAATTCAGTTTCTGAAAATGTATTGGGAGGTACGCAAACCTTCAGATCAGAGCATTTTCTGATTCTCTCTTGGTATTCATACACATCCCTTTTTAAAGCACATGCTGATTCCATTCTTATATTTTGATGGACTAAAATTTTATTGTTCCAATCAAAGGTTTATATGTATATGCAGAGTGGAAAGAACTAAAGCCACAGAGTTTAAATGTCCAGTAAGGAAACTGGACCTGAACAAGGGTTTCATACACATATTTCTTGTCCTCTTTCTTCATCAGAGTACAAATTGAATAAAATCATGAGGACAGGAAGGTCTCAGATCTAGCTTGTCCCACCTACAGCCTATGATACTATGAATATTTTAGATAATGGTTCCTACTCACAAATTTAAATGTGTGGGTTTTAAGGTTGGTGAGCCATCTAAAAAAGCAGTGGAAATTATTTCTAAATTCTCCTCTAAAACTAGGAGAGTCCACAGAGATGCTTAAATAGCTCAGGGAACACAGTTCTTGGCTCCATTCCTCTAGGATGCCATGAGTGTGTCAGACATTAGCACCCAAGGACACCAGACTTAGGATGGCTGGGGCGGGACAGACCATAAGGGGAAATAAGAAAGCAAAAGACCCTCTTCTATTGTCCACGTGCTCAGCCTTCCATACTCAAAGACAGATTTTTAAATATGTATCATCATTCCAGCAAACAGAGCAAGCTTACTAATAACAGTGCGATTCAGCGATCCCCACTTCAAATAAATACATTAGGAATGCCATTACTGTAATCAGATCAGCAGCTGTCCCTCACATCCTGCTTTGAATAATCATTTAGGTTTTCCATTGTCAACTTGACAAGTATAAGGAGAAGTTTCTTAAGCATGTTTTCTGTGCATTGGTTATTAGTCCATGTGTGTGTGTGTGTGTGTGTGTGTGTGTGTGTGTGTGTGTCTGTGTGTCTGTGTGTCTGTGTGTCTGTGTGACTTGGTACAGTAAAATTTCTAGAGTGCTCAGTTTTATTATTTCGCCAGGATTTCATTATGCATTTCAGACGTTTGTCCCTTTCTGAGAACAATGCTCTGATAGGTTAAATGTCATTATTTTTGAAACTATTCTCACAGATTATTCAGAAGGAGGGTGTTCCACCCTCCTGAATACTTTCAACTCACATATCCAAGCAGTCGTTCATAATTGCATTATTCTTTGGGCTGATTCTTCTCAGCAATAAAGCCTGAAAAATGCCTTTTCAATAGCCAGATACCCACTCCTGTGAACAAAACTGCCTTCACCCATTGGGAGCATTGGGCAACAGCTGGGATCTTTTATAAATAAATTGAGATCTAGTGATGAGTCTATTTGCTATTGTAGTTATATTCATGGTACAAAAGCCATTGAAATTCAGAGCTGTGTTATCTGCTGCTCAGCATTTTTATAACTTGTGAAATCTAAGAGGGAGAAACATTATAATCATTTATTTAAATTTTTATCAAAAACAGAATGCTTTTTTTTTTCTGGCTCAGTCGCTCAAGAACATTAAACTCCAATAAACACTAACAGACTTGTTAAACTAGGTTTCTGTGACTATGTACTGAACTCCCACTCTTCCAGAGCAGAGGCGGGCACTAGTGATGCACACTAATAGACCTCCAAAGAGGAGGACATCGAGCTCTGAATTGATTTTTATTTCTTTTGCTCGGTTCCCTCTGACAGTCACTTGACTCCCTCTTCCCATTTTTTTTTTTTTGTCTTGAAAACTTCAAATATAATTATAATTCATCCATACATATGGAAAATTCTGGAAAAACAGCCAATAGCAATTGTTTAGAGTAGAAGCAAATCATAAAGCCTTGCTAGATTTCTCTGCTTCTGTCTGCAAAATAAACTTCTTCACTCCCATGTGCTCTCCATTCTTCAGAGAACGCAAGAACGTTCCTCTGTGCTTGGCGCTATCCATTAGCTTGTGTGTCTGTTAGTTACAACTGTCTCCAGCATGCATCCCTGTTATCCATTAATGTCTTCAAATACAGCAAGAGACTAAAAAAGAGAAATTAATTTAGAGCCAAGGCCACTGCCAAATTTACAAAGGAAAGTTGAATGCGGCTCCAAAGTGTGACAGTTCATACCACGTCTCTGCCCTACATAGCAGAGTATGGGTGAGTGTTAGACTATGTTCTTAATGTGGATGTGTGTAAACTTCTTGCAGGAGAAAAGTAGTTATCAAGTACTTTGCTTCTTCACTTGTAGCATCTAAAATAATAATAATAATAATAATAATAATAATAATAATAATAATAATAATAAAAAGAGTCCTTGAGCCAAACCCAGACATAGGGCTGACAATGCATCATGACAATGTTCTAACCCATACTCCAGGGATCAGGAACCTCAGAAGCTGAAGTTGGCCCAGCAAGTTGAGAAACGGAGAGGATAACGGAATACAGGAAGTAAGAAAGCAGTTACTGAGACTTACTGGAGGACCAGCTGGATTAAAGCTAGAACAGAGGGAGCACAATCAGGGAGGAAGACAAAGGAGGATGACTTGAAGGAACATGTATGCATAAAGATGCTTTGAAGACACCTGTTACTGTGTATGCTAACCTAAAAAAAATAACTTTGAAAACTGTGTAAAACAAGGTAAAGAAGCTGGCTTACCACACTGCAGTTCTGGTTTTTGAGCCATCAGTCTTCACAATACAGGAGGAGATGACACCAGTGTGCCTCTGCAGAACAGAGCGAGGGGGGCAGGGATGTGTCTGCCTTTGGTTTCATTGTTCCTGTTTGGATAATTTTGGCATGTGAGTCTAATACCTACTCAAATGATGCTGTGAGTGGGATTTAGAAAAGCTGATCTGGGGAAGGAGACCACAATCATGCCCATTGCTGTTACTGCTGCAGGATGGTGCATAGCCTTGCCCTGGCCTCTCCCTTGGAGAGTTTGCCCGAGTCTCGTGAGAATCATCAGGCTTGAACAAGCCAGGAAGATGGCTCGTCCTGATTTTCCCTGGAAACCATCCAGATGTTCCCACTCCCTCCAGGCAACCCCTCCTAAGCCCTCGGGACTGAAACCTGGGAGCAAAACCAAATAGGGGACTAAATCAACAGTTGCTGTGCCCATCTGTCACTTGACCAATGCTAGCCAAGAAATGCCTCAAGTGGTCAGGGACCTCACTAAATACACTGGCTTCCTAGTCATGTGCTCCTTAAGTGCAATGATTTGTTTGAATTTTTTTTTTTTTCCTTTTCAACTTTGAAGTACTTTCCGATAATATCCTACTGAACTCGGCTTAGACAAGATGTGTCCCAGCCACAGCTTTGCTTATTTTATTCTGGTCTCATTGCTAACCTGGTAAGGGATGATACCAAGAGTGGAGTCAGGTTTGCTCTCAGACACTGATGAGGTGGGAGACAGGCTTTGTTTGGGCAGTGCATTAAGGAGGGATGAGGCAGGCCTGTAAAGTGAGATGGGGTGAAGGGGACATAGATGTACAGCTCCTACAGTGGGCATTGTGTGATTCCCATCCCTAAGGGAATCAAGATGATGTGGGGTTAACTCCCACTTCAGCAGCATGGATGCTGGGGCATCCCACTCACTACCCTCAGCCTGGATGGGGAAATGGCTCCTAAAAAAGAAGTCAGCTTCCTAACGCTTCAGACCAGCACTAATAGTGAGCCAGAAAATGTCCCAGCAAAGAAAGCCAGTGTTTGTAGGCAAGCTTTGTACTGGGGAACAGTGTCAAAGCAGACGGGACACCCTCCATCTGCTAATTCATGCCTTCGGTTTGTTTATAAATGCACAGGCTCAGTCTTTAGTTTTCAGGACTGAGGAGACAGATCACTGGATAAAGTGCTTGTTATTCACTACTGAGGGCCTTGTTAAAAGCTGGGCATGGTGGTACCGACCTGAAATCTCCGCATTCGGAAGCAGAGAAAGAGGAGAATCCCAGGGATTGATTCATCAGCCAGCCTAGACAAGTGGTGAGCCCCAAGTTCAGGGAGAGACCCTGCTGGCCTCCTCTCACTTCTTCACATGCACACACACACACACACACACACACACACACACACACACACACACACACACTTTTGTTGTGTTTAGGAAGGTGTTGTTTTAGGGGAGTTTGTCTTGGGATTTTGTTTTTGTTTTTGGAGGCAGGGTGTTATTATGTGACACAGGTCAGCTTCAAATTTGCCATTGGCTTCTCTAGACCTGGGATTACAAGTGTTTACCACCAAGATCACGAAGGGATGGCTTAACAGCAACTACTAAGGGTGATTTTGATGGAAGAAACTGTTTCAAGAATTTCCAGTGAGCCCAGTGCAGGATTTGCAGAAAGGAGTCCTTTTGAGAATGCGCTGCCATTACAGAGGGAGAGAGACCCTCACAGCTTCTGTTGTAATTGCACAAAAATGATAAGGAGCTGGAGCAAAGCCTGCATTTCGAGATTCTGAAGACAGCAGGGCAATGCTGAGGGGAAGTGACAGAAGAAACAGTGGCCCCTGGGGGGTCATCTAAGATACTGATCCTGACCCTGGGCTGCACAAGGTGGGGTAGGGAGGACCCCCAGGCTCTTTCTCTGCAACCTGCCAATCCAGGTAAGGTACACGTGCACACAGCTGTCAAGGCAAATCCTAGCTGCTCAGTTGGAACAAAATAAAGCTGTCAGTCATCCTGCCTGAGTGAAACATGGTCCAAAAAGTACCACAGGCACAAAATGCCATGGTGTCATTGCCTGATAAAGTCCCCCTGCACCCCCCCCCCTACACAATCCCCACCACATCCTATGATACCTCTGTTGCCTGTACAACTGTGCCTTGGGCCAGCTGCTCTTTTAAAGACCTTCTCTGTAGCCTTGAGCACCAATGTGGGGTTACAAAAGTCTAGAGACATTTCATCACGAAGACGTTGCTCTTCCCACAGCATCCTGAAACCAAGGGCGTGTTTTGCAGCCCACCATGATGAGCTCTGTGGGCAAGTCCAAGGCACCAACCGGTGCTCTGTTTTTAAGTTAATAAAACTCCTTGCCAGAGAAAAAGTGCAAGGCTCTTGGGTTTGGAGGAAGCCTTATTGCTCAGTTCAAAGGCAACAGAGAGGTAATTTTACTAAGAGAGGGGCGCCTGCGACATTCACTGTAATGAATACACTAGAAGTAAGTCCGAGCCACCTAAGCAGAAGCCCGGACCTACCAGCAGGTTCAAAATCCAGAGCCTACAAGTGGCTAAAAATAAATCCCACCCAGAGAATTCTTGGTTTCTCTGGCCCTTTCCTTGGGTCTTAATCAATCATTAAGTTTCCTCAGAGTCAAACAAGTCTCCTCATTATGATGTTCCCATAAAACCAACTTCCTGTTGCTCTGGGAATGGTGGATAATGGCCCCTGATATGTGGAAATTTGAATGCAAACTGATAAAAATCAGAATTTCTACCCGAGATGGATATTAAAAATACCAAACTTTTATGCTTTTTTTGAATGTTAAGCAGCATCCCCAGGGCTGAGGTGACCCTGAGGCGCGTGACACGGTGAGCGGAAGAAAGGCAGGGTAAATGCCCTCACATCTTGCATCTTTAATAATTTGCCTGTTTGGCCAACAACCGGTGTGGTCTGTTCACACGCAGCCCACCCAGCCCCAGTTGTTGGCATAAATAGCTCATTGGCAATAGTTTTTTCCAAGGGCTTTTGTCAACCTACAGTCAATCTGCCTTCACAGAACTTCACAAGAGAAGTGGTGCGGCCAACCAACTTCCATTTGGGAATCTCTCCGGACACGGTTAATCTAAACTCGAGAACAAAAGCATTCATATTTGTCTCTGTATGACAAAGATTACCACCATTGAAATCTTTATTATCTGCGTGTCACTTTCTTTCCCACTTAATCTCTTTCTCTTGTTCAGTGGGCCCCTCTTATTTTCTTTCCTGTAAGAAACAGGAGGCACCCCCGCCCCCACCTCCTTTTAAAGAAATGCAGAGTTAAAAGGCCAGCTTAGCTTGACCACCTGGATGGATGGGGGCACTGTCCACCCAGCACCCTGCCAGCAGCCAGCTGTGACATTATGCACTGCCAGCTTTGTTAAGGACTTGCTTGCAGGATTGTCCTGACTCTGTTGACAATCACCCCCTACCCTGCCAATGTCCCAGTCTGATTGTCTTCAACTTTTCTTGTTCAGTGCTGTTTTGCACATTATTAAGCACTGAGAGTCTGTTAATCACAGTTCATGTCCTGTGTAAGGCCACACAGGGGAGGCAGAGATGGGTGGGGAGGCCTGCTGACAGGGCTGAATGTCTTGTGGTAGGGTGGCCTATTCACACTCCTAACGAGATCATTACCAGTAACTAAATACAACCCTGGCCTCGTGACCCTCTGGGGATGAAGAAGGGGAGGACTGCAGGATATCTATGCTGTCTCAAAATCCTGCTCAGCTGCTTTCTGGCTAGAAGTTATTCCTGAGGTCAGAAGATCCCTAGCCCTGTTCTGGATTCCCCAACTCCCAAGCCTCAAGTATCCAAGCAACACTCCTGGTAGGTGTTGCCTTCTGCCTGCCCAGCCCAAATCTTCAGATAGCTCTGTTGTGTCTCCTCTCTGGGACCACCTTGGGGCTGGTTTATAGGTGACCCCACCCTAGCCAGCCTTCCCACAGCTCTGAGCAGAGCCTGGAGGTCAGATGAGTAGCCCTTAGTCATTAGACCAGGCCAGGCACTGCTCCAGACTGGGTAAGCCAGGCTCGTAGAGGTGAAGACTTAGTGCTCTTGCTTAGACACCTCCAGCCTCCTTGGGTAGCCTGAGTTTTATCAGTGCTCACTGAGCCTGTGGAGGCTGGGACTCCTGAACAAAAGATAAGCAAATGTGTGAAAATGTGTAAGATAGTGCGAGCCATCTGTAAAGGCTAGTATGCATTGGTGTTTGTGTGAGCATGTGAATATGTGTGTGCACATGTGGATATGATTATTTTTATGCACAAGAGTGTGGGAAAATATGTTTGTTTTTTGTGTACATATGTGAGTGTGTTGCTATGTTTGTACAAATGTGTATGAGTGAATGAATGCATGCAAGTGTGGTTGTGAATACCTCTGAGAGCATACAAGGCATGAGTGTTTGTGTGAACAATAATACATTAGTGTGCATGTGAGCATTTATGTATGAGTGTGCTATAAATGAGTGTAAGCAGAAAGGGCATCTGTATATATATGAATATATGCTTATGTGTGTAAATGTATTTACTGTGTATATGAAAATATGAATAAATGATCATGTATAAGCACATATGTACATATATGAGAGCCTGTATATATGTATGTTTGCATCTATTTGTG
The DNA here is from genome assembly GCF_900095145.1 of Mus pahari. Classification (NCBI taxonomy): domain Eukaryota; kingdom Metazoa; phylum Chordata; class Mammalia; order Rodentia; family Muridae; genus Mus; species Mus pahari. The sequence goes on along the minus strand of NC_034592.1, from coordinate 129,150,565 downwards.
TGTATGTATGTGTTTGAATATGCATGTGAAGAGGGAAAGTCACCAGTTACTTGATGTCCAGTGATAAAGGATCCATAGGACCATTCTGGGTGATAACACGGCTCTCAGTAAGATGTCAGGAATTCAGATCCCTGTAGAAGGTGGAGCTTGGTGACCAACTGCTTCTTGTCAACTACAAAAGAAACTATGATATTCTAAGCAAGGAAACATCTTAAGTTGCAAAGAAATACATTTATCCAGTTGTACTATGTTTAAAGCCATTTATTCTGATAGATTCCCAAACCAAACCCTAGAAAGAACACTCAAATTCCCTTCTACATTCCTCTAGCATGTAAGGACCGCTGTTGCAGAAGCCTGTCCACAACCATTCTTTAGGTTAAAATCCAATTCTGACCTAATGGAACTGGCCCTTTCTGGCTTGTTGTTCGATTTCTTTGTCCTTTAAAGTAAACACCTCCTTTAAAGGCCTACCAAGTTAGAATACACATCCATCGTGCCTGAAGACCTCCCAGAGAAATTTTCCTTACTGGGGTCCCCGTATTTTTATGATCACTATATCCAGCGGAACTCAGGGACGTTTAATGATACATTTAAGCCCTGATGTATTTGAACAGTAATAATCCATAAAAAGAGGGTGTGGGTGGGAGGGAAATGCTGGAGGCAGACGTATATAGCCACAGATAGAGCTGCTGGCCTTCCTAGAAATGACCCTGCACAGATCAGGCAATTGGACCCCAACCAGACACAAGAGGCTGAGCTCTGGCATTGTTGGCTGTGAATGCTTGATGATATTCAATTAAAAAATAATAATCAAAGGAAGTTAGACTTGGGTTTGAATGTTTTCTTTCTTTTCCTTCCCAGTTTGAAAGACTGGCCACCACACTCCCCAGTTCCACCAGGTGTAGGGGTGACTGGTGGTGGACTTTTTACCCTGGCAAAGGCACACAGTGCTTGTGGCCCTGATACTTTCACTTCTGATCAGAGAGAGTAGTCGCTTCCCTTCCCTTTTCCTACTCTCTTTCCCTATCCTCATCTCCCTTGCTCCCTTCCTCTCCTCTCTTGGAACAATCCTCACAATGGGGCAGAAAGGAGACGCAGAGCCCCTCATGGGAGTGGCAGCGCCCCTAAGTCTGGGTCATTCTATTTGTTCCATGTTTGTTTGTTTGTTTGTTTGTTTCATCTCAAGTGTGCTGGTGTGCTGAGAAGGCCACCGAATCAGTCTAGACCTCCTCACTTCTTCCTTAGTGACATGTGGATCTGAGACTTCAAACAGGAAATGTTATTCTAGAGTCCCTGGTGACCACAGCCAGCCAGCCCTCTGCCTACACCTTGACTCAGAAAGATGTCTGAAATGATCATCTCAGGACTCACACAGAGCAAGGCTCAGGACTCTTAGCAACTGAGGACGCCCCCTGGGTGCTGGATACTGTGATGCCTGTCCAAGCCTTCACTATATGGAGGGAAGAGAAAAGCTCAGTCGTAGAGGGTTTGGTCTCCCATCTTCTCAGCCATGCATACTCAGAATTCACTTACTATCCCCCCATGGGCATTTCAGGGTCAGCAGACTGCTGTCCAGCTACCACTTATAGAAGGAGAGGATGCGCTCATGTATAAAATGACCCCAGGAATTTGATTTCTCTGGACCAGACTCAAAGCTCTGAAGCCTGAGACTTGCTACTTTACAAACTGGGGCAAGGTCATGGCTCTGATCTAAATTGGCCAGCAAAAACACCATGAGCCAAAGGTGTGGTCCCCAGTGCAGCCCTGCTCAGAGATGGGACCTTTTGGGGGCTGATCCCATGAGGACTTGACTTCATCAACAGACTAATCCATAATGGGTAATTAGAAGGTGACAGAAATTTTAGGAGGTGGAGCCAAGTTGACAGAACTGGATCCTTGAGGACATGCCCTTGAGGACTATATTTTGTCCCCATCTCCTGTCTTTCTCTGAGATCCCCTGCAGCTGGAGTAAATAGCTGAGTCTCACCACAGGCTCCCCTCCATGATATTCCACCTTACAACAGCCCCATGACCTTGACACAACCAAATGACGAAGAATAAAAGCCTTTGAAACAATGTACCAAGAATACATCTCCTTTCTGTTAAGCTGATTGTCAGTAATTCTATCACTGCGACAGAAAGATGACTACCATAGATGTTGGACGATGAAATGCCTTCTTCTCATTGTCAAGAGAGTCATCAGTACTGCCCTCTTCTATGTCACTGAAGCAAGCTGCTTGAGCCCCATGCTTTCGATGGAGACTAAATTAAGCAGAACTTAAACCTTCAGCCCTTTCTTCCTTGAGCTTGAACAAAAGAGTTGCCGCAAAGAGCATCTTCCTCCAAGAAACCCTGGGGAAAGAGCCATTCTTCATGGTTAATGGCATGCTTTTAATTAATTCATTATCTTATTTTATGTATATTGGTGTTTTGTCTGCAGGTATGTCTGTGTACACCACAGACACCAGAAGATGGTTTTGGATTCTCTAGAAGTGAAGCTTCAAACAGTTTCTAGCTCTCATGTGGGTACTGGGAATCAAACCCAGTCCTCTGCAAGAGAAGCTAGTACCCTTAACCACTGAGCCATCTCTCCAGCCCATGATGGCATTTTTAAAACATCAGGCTTACTTCCTCTCAGACTTGCCTAGCAATCTCTGAGGTAACAGCTACGTCAGGACAGATAAAGTAGAGAATAAAGTTTTTCATTAATTACATCCTTTTTAAGCTTTATCATCAGGTGTCAGACTTTTCATGATGAGAAAACACAATTTTCAGGTTCGGAGAACCTGAGTAGAATTTGGTCCACTTTTTTAAGGATACAGCTTTATCAATGTGGGTCTGTTATTTTTTATAACACATTTCTGCTTACCCTCCTCAGTATTCAGTTGGTTGTCTTCCCGTTTCTTCAGTACCCCAAGGTTGGTCCCCCCACAGGGCCTTTACATTTCTCTTTTCCTCCAGATCTTTCCATGATTCTTTTCCCACTTAACCTTTAGCCCAAGCATCAGGAGCACTAAGTGCTCCTGACCACCAAGTTGAGTTGTCTCTCCTCCAGTCCTATACAGATAGTCTTTGCTGTGAAGAACCCATAAATGTAAATCTAGCATAGCAAAAGCATGATTTCACCACAAAATAAAATCCCGAAAGAAAAGAACTGTCTGAAGAGGCATCAAACAAGAACATCATTGACATTTCCTTACCCTCTAACTGGTGTTCTACCAACAGATACTTCCTGTGTGCCTATTATGTTAAATTAGTTGCATCAAGTAATTGCTCCAAGAGAATTTGAAGCAGACATTCTGACTGTCTTGCATGAGTAGTCCCTGCCCTACCCTGCTGACTTGGAAACACCTTCCAATGTTTAACTCTCTTTCATCTCCTTGTTCATATTCTCTCTCCATAAGAGCCTTCCTTGTCTCTCATCTTCCTGGAGCAGTTCAGCTCCAACTACCTGTAACTCCACCTCCAGAGAATTTGACACTTTCTTCTGGCCTCTGTGGCACCCACATGCATATACACACAGAGAGGGAGGGGGAGGGAGGGAGTAAGGGGGAGAGAGAGAGAGAGAGAGAGACAGAGACAGAGACAGAGACAGAGACAGAGACAGAGACAGAGAGAGGTTATAATTTTTTCTAATTATCTATGTATGGGACTAGGGTATATGTCTGGTGATAAGCTGTGTCCTTAGCATGCACAATGCTTTGGTGTTGAGGATTTTGTTGGTGCAAACCTGAAATATGAGTACTCAAAGGGAGTGAGAAGAAAGAGAAATTCAAGGTCATCTTCACCAATATAGGGAGTTGGAAGCCAGCCTGGGCTACATGAGGCCCTGTCTACATAAGATTGTGTACTCTCCGTTACTCTTCATTAGCAACCAAATGTCTGCTGTGATCTTTACCCTCCTGTTTATTATCCGTACACTAAACCTACTTCAAGTTGCTCCTATGCTAAGAACCCATAAAAGCATTTTTCTGTAAGAGCTTTGAAGGATCGTTTAAAAAGCTCAATTCTCCCAGGTTTTCCCTCCTCTCTCCAGGGTTCTTTTTGCACAAAAGTGCCCTTGCCCATGCTGAGGAGGCACTAAGGAAGTAGAGCACTCCAGGCTGAGACAGGTTTGGATTCACCAGCCGTCCCTCCGCTTTCTCGAGGTTCTTCTATTCAGCTGAAGTGCAGTTTGCTTCTGTTTACCTTTAGCTTTAGGGTTTTTGCACATAGTCCTCGAGAGCCATTCTGAGCACATAAAATTTAACATGGATGGAGAGTCCACCCCTTATCCTTTCTTAGCCTATCACCTCTTCCATCCTGTTCCACGATGTTCCAAGAGTCAGTCTTACTGGGTTCTCACTTACTCTCCTGCTACATAAAATTTTATAAAGAAACATGTCCTTTCTACTCTTTAGTACATAGAGGAGACGTTCTAAAAATACCCTTTTTAAATTTTATTTTCCACTGAAGTGCAAAACCACACTCCATCTCAGTTCACATGTCAGTACCTCAGTTTTTTTCACAGCTGCCTAGCACTCCTATTTATGGCTATACCAAGGCTTGTTGAAATATCTTCCTTTATATAGTACTGAAAGGTCTATGCAAGCCTCCAAGGGAGGGAAGCGAGGAATAGTCCTACCCAGCTCTGATGCTTATACCACAACAATCAGCACTGCAGGATAATCTTGAGTGCAATAGCGGCACTTATATCTTGGCAGTAACCAATAGGTCTCTAATTGGATGTAAGACCTGATGAGCAGGAAAGAAACCACGCCTGGTAGTGGAAAACTGCCAACTCCCTGGAACTAGGGAGATCATGAATCTTAGAGGAGAATCCACTACTGCCACTAACTACATTCTAAATATTTGTTCTTATATCCACAAATAAGTGTAGCTCTCACTCATCAGAGGGACTGCGCTTTGCAGCAGAGACTACTACAGAAAAACCACAGCCAGTCAACCTGCAGAGAACAACTGATCATAGAGTGCCTGGCCACAACGGATACATCTACAACACAACTCCAGAACCTTGTGAGTCAGGAGACACCACAGACCAGAGAGGTGGAGAGATTGTAAGAACCAGAGAACCAGAAAGTCTGTTGGGAGATTGTACTTCCTAGATATACCCATGCTACCTCAACAACGTGGCTTCTTAATGAAGACTTAAAGAAGTACACTAAAAGGCGTGCTAGCATGGAAGGGGAAAATCTTATGGAGCCCCACCCCTGAACAAAAAAACTATAGGCAACTGAGAAATGTTGACTGCAGGATAAACAGCCTTCCTCAGGGGTGAGCCCCCTCATTGGTTTTTTTTCCAATACTAAGTGGCCAGCCCTGAGATCATATGGATACAAGTAATACTAAGTGGTTCAGCAGTATTTATATATTTATGCACATATATGCATTATAAATACACACACATCAGTAAGAAAGAAAAGGAAGCTATAAATTCAAAATGGGAAAATGATGTGATTACACTATAATTTTTAAAGTCTACACTAAGAAAAAAAGGAAATGCTCTCCTTTAGATTTCTTTTAAATATTTTAAAATTATAAACAATGCTACAATGAACTGCCTTATGCCTGTGTGTTCATTTTCACACCATGAAAGGGATATGTTCAGAGTCAGTTCCTAAACTTGGTATTCCTTGGCTAGGAACATTTGCACATGCAGTCTCACTGACTACTGCCAAGCTCCCCCATTCCAAGAGTTCCAAGCATCTGAATTCTCATCGGTGCATAAGGAAGTACCCACACCACAGCCTCACAATGGTTTCTCACCACATAGACAAGTGGTGTCTCTGCTTTCCATTATCAGGTGTCTCAGTAAGGAAGAAATTGAGCAGGGTTCAAAATACTCAAGAGCCTCTCGTTGAGAACTGTCTGTTCTTGTCTCTTTCTCTGGTCGAGACAATGCTGCTTTTTTTTCTGTTCAGTTATTAAGTCTCTCTTTCTGGAAATTGGTGATCTTGTGATATATGTTGAAATGTTTGTATTACATCAGACAAATGTGTGAACATTTTTTTATTCTATTTATACTTGTCAATCTTTTCCTTTTGGATTTTGAGGCACGTTTAGAATTCCTCTCCTTGACACGGAGTTGTAAGGTATTTGGTGTGCTTTCTGTACACGTTTATGTGTCTTGCTATGTAATCCAGGCTAGCCTGAACCTCTGTGTGCAGCCCAGGAAGAACTCAAACTTTGCTCCTTCTGCAAGTACTGAGAATATGTTTTCATTTTTTACTTTAAGTTTTCTTGTGTATGATTATGTAGTTACTATTCTAGTGCTGTGAGGAGATGCCACGACCAAGGGAAGTTATAAAATAAATCATTTCATTGGGGCCTTGTTTATAGTTTCAGAGGGTGAGTCCATAGTCGTTGTGGCAGAGAGCTTAGAGGCAGGCAGGTAGGCATGGTTGGAGCAATAGCCGAGAACTCACACCTAATCAACAAGGTACAGGCAAAAGAGAGCAGGAGACTGGGCCTGGTGTGGGATTTTGAAACCTCAATTTCAACCCCTCAGTTGCAAACCTTCTCCAATAAGTCCGCACCTACTCCAAAAAGGCCACACCTCCTAATCCTCCCCAAACAATTCCACTAACTGTGAACCAAACATTCAAACATATGAGCCTATGGGACCCATTCTTATTCAAACCTCTACCATGATGTCTCTAATTTTATTGTTTTTCCATACTTATTTTCCAAAGTTATGGTTGTCTCAGTTTATTAATTGTAATTCGTATTTTTCAGTATTTTTTGTTGGGTCCTCCCTCTAAACAGTGTTGTGCCTCTTACAGGAACGCTGGGGGTTGCTCCCCAGATCAGCCAGAGTACAGAAGAACGGCTGGAACACAGCATCCTCGGACCGCCCACTGTCAACGCCCACTCGTCACCCGGACCAACCACCAATGTCGTCACACCTACTCGATTGGACCCGCCTTCTGGACACAGCTCCGCGGAGGACCGGACTGCGCACCATTCCGCCATTGAAACATTGGGACATGGAACATTGATCCATGCAGAGACAATGGGACATGCGGACACGTGGGGGAGGGTTGGGTTCTCCCGCGTGTAATCAATAAATAGTAATAATCTTTCTTGCAGATCATCTTATTTCAGGAAGATTAGCTCTGCAGTACGAACCCACCCCAAGGTGTTTTCTGCCCACGCAGACAGGCGCCGGTCAGCGTGCAGGCAGAAACACTACAATTTTTCATTCAATGTGTATGTGTGTGTGTGGTTGGAGAGACACTCATCTCATAATGTGCACATGAAGGTCAGCTTCAGGAAGTCATTCCTCCCTCCACCTTGCTGTGGCAGGAGTCTCCCTTGTTTCCGTTACTGTGACGCTCCCTCCAGTTCCTACTCCCCACATGAACCATCCAAGACCATTAGTAACAATGTTAAGTGCCTCAATAATCATGTTCAAGAGGAATCTCAGCAGAGCACAGACAGATGAAGAAAACGGTTTGCTCCATGAAGGTTTCGGTGGCATGGACTTTCCAGATAAGGTGAGTTATAACCCAGCTGATGGAGGATGACCAAGACTGAATCATGAGTCCGAGGCTAGCCTGGTCTATATAATATGTTTAAAACAAGCTTGAGTAATGCAAAAACGAAAGGCTATGGATGTAATTCCATGGAGATCATCTGCCTAGCATGTTCAAGACCCTTGGTTTAATTCCCACACTGAAAATGAAACTAAAGAGAAAGTATCATGGGCCTGAAGCATTGGCCTGAAAGGACAGGTAGACAGATCTTCCTGTCACAACAATGGCTGGCTCCAGCTGAAGAGATCTGCAATAGCATCAGGCCTTTGTTTATTCAGGATGTGAGCATCCCTGCACTTCCTGGGACAGCATCCGAGCCTCTTGATGGTCCACTTCAGCAAGGGCATCTCTGAAAGAACTGACAGATGGCAGATTTCGAAGGTGATTTGGGCTTATTCTCCTACCTGAGTCTCTCCCATAGATCAGAATCTTCCTTCTTGATCTCTTCTAAATTCATCCAGAAAAATAACAATGACAATAGAACCTTGTGTTCTTGTGTGTCTGAGGATATCACCAGATGTGGGGGTTTTGTTTCTGTGTGTTTGTTTTTTGACTCAGATAGTATATCCATTTTGCAGAGGCAGAAGCTGAAGCTCAGACAGGCGGTAAATCTCGGCGGTAGATGCTGGAGTCGTCAGGGCACGGTTTGTACCCAGCACTCACCTTCACTAGTATCGTGCCTGCTCACCAGTAAGACAAGTTCTTTTTTTTTTTTTTTTTTAAAGATTTATTTATTATATGTAAGTACACTGTAGCTGTCTTCAGACACTCCAGAAGAGGGCGTCAGATCTTGTTACGGATGGTTATGAGCCACCATGTGGTTGCTGGGATTTGAACTCTGGACCTTCGGAAGAGCAGTCGGGTGCTCTTACCCACTGAGCCATTTCACCAGCCCGTAAGACAAGTTCTTAATTATCACGGTTTGATGAGCAAGAAGATTTGAGAAGCTTATGATGTTCAGTTTTCATTTGCTTTTCTTCTTTTTCTTTCTTTCTTTCTTTCTTTCTTTCTTTTTGGAGGGGGGGTTCAAGACAGGAGACAGGGTTTCTCTGTGTAGCCCTGGTTGTCCTGGAACCTCACTCTGTAGACCAGGCTGGCCTTGAGCTCAGAAATCCACCTGCCTCTGCCTNCCAAGTGCTGGGATTGAAGGCATGTGCCACCACTGCCTGGCCTTCATTTGCTTATTTAATGACTTGTCCCCCCCCCAAAAAAAAAATCAGAGGGGACTCCCCTGATTTGCTCCACAGTTCTGGGTCACTACAACTCATCTCAGACATACCCAACAGGAGAGTCTAAAAGAAATAGACCAGTTGAGCAGTCTAGATCATATCTTCATCAATAACTGCTATGAGCTTTTCAAAGGCAATGCAATATTAAAGAAGAAAATTATTTTGTAGGTAGAATGGGTGTCGGTTATGGATTTAAAATGCAGACAGTATGAGCTGGCTACACTTATAAAGTCCCAGAGAACAGCTGACCACTGTTAAATACAAAATGTCCTCCTGTCTCTAGCATTCATTTGCCAGTCACATTGTCATTTAAAAGTAGTCATTTTGAAAGCAGTAATTCACTCTCTACAGTCCTTCCTTAACACAATTTTCAGCCTGCAATTTAGATGATAGGAAAATTACAACCTCAGTGCACTATATTATGTGATATAAATGTTATTGCAATTAAGCCTGCTAGGAATACACACACACACACACACACACACACACACACACACACACACACACACGACATAAATACAACTGGCCTGCAATTTAGTCTAAGAAACTGTTTCCCTTGCAGGGAAGGAACTTCTTTTATTTTAAAAGAATATAGGACCCAAACAAGGCTCAATGAGGAACCAATCGACCAGGTTTGAACAGAACTGGAATGGATGAAAGGTCTAAGTTTTGCCTTTGCTGGTCAAGACATGGGCAGATGGAGCAGGCCTCTATGTCAGTGATGACTATGAAGCAGCTAGCTATTAAAGCCAGAAACCAGCATGACCCAAGCTGCCCTCCCCTCCCTGCTCAAAGACAGCTGGCTTCCCACGCCTTGAAAGCCTTGGCCGTCTCAATTCTCAAAGCAGTCTCTGAGATGCCACAGTGACTTTCTTGAATCAAAAGATCAAAGTTGGTTCTAGGCTGTCAAGGTCACTCCTCAAGGTCACTCCTCTTTGGAGGACCCCTTCCCTAGGTGCTTATTTTATTCTTGACTCTGTTGTATGAAAACTGGATTCTTTGTAAATCTCATCATCTTACTCTCTGGTTCCAAAGCCTTCAAAGTCTCTCTTGCCAATGTCATGCCTTGTCAAGCTTGGCACTCCGGAACATACTTTCCACTTATACTGTCTTATGGGTACTCTTGGTTGGCTAGGCTGGACCCCTCTCTTATCTAAAACTCCCATGGAGTACCTAAGTCATCCACTTCATCTGTCCATGTTCTGCTGAGGTCTTTGCTAAATAGACATATTATGGCACTTAATGGTATCAATGGTAATGACTGAGTCTCATTGGAAGCGGGGACTATGACAGAATCTGGGTTATTTTATTTCAGAGCATTGCTACCATGTTGAAAAGATCTAGAAAATGCCAATGTAAAGTGTAGTGGCTTGAATAAGAAATGGCCCTTTTAGCTCTTGTGCTGGCTAGCTTTATGGTAACTTGACACAACCTAGAGTCATCTGAAATGAGGGAACTCCAATTGAGAAAATGCCTCCACAAGACTGGGCTACAGACAGGCGCCTATAGGCTATTTTGTAGCGAGTGGTTGATAAGGGAGGGCCAGCCCCTTGTGGATGGGGATGAACTGATGGTTTGGGTTCTATAAGAAGCCAGACTGAAAAGGTCATGAGGCACAAACCAATGAGCAGTACTTCCATTGACCTCTGCATCTGCTCTTGCCTCCGAGCTCTCTGGAAAAGCAGACAGCGCTCTTAACCTCTGAGCCATCTCTCCAGCCCCAGAAATGTATCTCCTGCTTTGCCAGAGGACCTTAGTTTGGCTTCCAGCACCCACGTCAGGTAGTTCACAAGCACCTATAACTCCAGCCTCTGGCCACTGTGAGCACTCACACTCACGGGAACATGCCACACAAAGGCATGCATATCATTAAAAATAGTAAGATTTATCTGCATTGAGTTACCAAAAAGGAGAGGAAATGGTGGGAGGCTTCCACTCATATCCCATTGTCAAAGCAGTCACATGAGGATTCATTACTTGTAAGGGCTGCTGGGAAATGTAGCCTCACGGTGCCAAGCTATACCCCCCAAAAAAGAAGAGAAAGCTTGGGGCGAGCTTGGGGGTGAGTCTCCACAATGGCTTATATTAAAAAGGAACTGGTATGCTTACAGCAAAAGGCAATATTTAAAGTCCCATAAGAGACAACCATGGTGATAACAATGATTTCCTGAGGGCTTACTACAGTAAGGCACTAGCTTCAGCATACATTGCCTCATTTTAAAAAATAAATTGCAGTATAGATATTATCTGGGTTATTTTTTTCCACTTTAAAAATCCTAAAGCTCAGAATGAGAAACAATTTGTTTGAGGTCACATAGGAGAGTTGTGCCTCAGCTGTCATATCATCTTTCCTAAAAAACAAAACAAAACAAAACAAAAAAACTTAACCTTCAAAACAGAGTCTATACAACAGGATGGACATGGGGACGCAACAATGTTACCTGTTCGAGGGTAGGAAGAACTTCAGTGGCACACCCGATTGTCCCCTCACTTTACAGTTGAGGAGTGCAGAAGAGGCATTGCCTGGATGACAGAGCCACTCTGATGTTTGGACTTTCTCAACCTAATGTCAAGTTCAAAACAGTTACAAAACCAGTAGAATAACCAATGGGTGTGTTGTTCAAAGTTAATGTTTAGAGTGGTAAGCACATCTCTCCATGCATGCCCTGGTTGGTTTTTGCCCATTTGACACAAGCACAGACATATCTGAGAAAAGCAATGTTTTTCTTTTTTTACGTAGTCACTTTACATCCCACTCACTGCTCCCCTTCTGGTCGCCCCCTCCCACAGTCCTTCCCCCACCCCCTCCCCTTCTCCTCTGAGCAGATGCCCCCACCCCGGGTATCCCTCCACTCTGGGACATCAAGTCTCTATGAGGTTAGGGATACCCTCTCCCACTGAGGCCAGACAAGGCAGCCTGGCTAGTAGAACACATCCCACAGACAGACAACAGCTTTTAGGAGAGCCCACACTACACTTGTTCAGGACCCACATGAAGGTCAAGCTGCACACCTGCAACATATGTGCGGGAAGGACTAGATCCAGCCTGTGTATGTTCTTTGGTTGGTAATTCAGTCTCTGAGAACCCCAAGAGTCCAGGTTAGTAGATTATGTTGTTCTTCCTGTGGAGTTCCTATCCCCTGAGGGGATACAATCTTTCCTCCTAGTCCTCCAGAAGAGTCCCCAAGCTCCATCCGCCATTTGGCTATGGGTGTCTTTATCTGAGTCAGTTGGTGGGTGGAGACTCTCAGAGGGCAATCATGTCTAGACTCCTATCTACGAGCATAGCAGACTGTCACTGATAGTGTCAGGGCTGATTGCCTATGGATGGGTCTCTAGTTGGGCCAGTTATTTGGTTGACCGTTCCCTCCGTCTCTGTTCCGTTCCTCATACCTGCATTTCTTGTAGACAGGATAAATTTGGGGTGGAAAGTTTTGTGGGTGGGTTGGTGTACTTTGCCCTCCACCAAGGTTCCTTCCTGGCCACAGGAGGCAGCCTCCCCAGGCTCCTTATCCCCAATGTTGTGAGTCACAGCTAAGGACACCCGCACGGATTCTTGGATGCCTGCCCTGTCCCACGTCACCGTCTGAGAAGACCGAATCTAAATTGTGACAATGCCTTCATAAGACTGACCTGTAGTAAGTATGTGGGCATTTTCTTAATTAGCATTTGATGTGAGAAGGCCCAGCCCATTGTGGGTGTTGCCACCCTGGGGCTGGTGATCCTGGGGTACACAAGAAAGCAGGCTGAACAGACCAGACCACAAGGAACAAGCCAGTTAGCAGTGTTTCTGGCTTCTCCTAAAGTTCCTGCCTCCAGGTCCCTGCCCTGGCTTCCGTGGAGGATGGATTACAACCTGTAAGCTGAGATAAACTCTTTCCTCCCTTAGTTGCTCTTGGTCATGGTGCTTTATTACAGCAATAGAACCCCTCACTAACATAATGCTAGACATTAAACGGTTGCCTCTTTCAGTTTGCTCTCTGCTGTATTCTTAATATAAACCACATTAAATAAACTGCATTCCCAAACATGATGGGCTACTAATACTAATACAGTTCAATACTAATGTTCTGCATTTAGGAGACTGAGATGGAAAGATGACCTTGAGTTCAAGGTCAGCCTGATCTATATAGTGAGACTGTCTCAAAGACACAGAGAGATGGCAATGGTAGTAGACGGGTTCTAATGAACCAAGGACAAGTATCTTGGTTCTTGAAGATTTGAAGATTTTCCCAGTTTTCACCGGGAGGGTGGTGCCTTGTGTGCCCCATTTGCTACCTTCCAAAACAACACAGTATATGATATTGCTCTGCATGTAAGCGATTTTAAGAGGATTTATCACAAGCAAAGCAGACATACCTGCATAAATATGAATACATCCGTTATTTATAATAAATACATCCGTTATTTTGCTATGGGTGAAATGTCCCTTTCATACTTCAACCTTTAATGCATCTGATCATTTTTAAAATTTCAGTTCATTTGTTGACAATTTTTTTTTCCCTCCCTTCAAGTTTTCTACCTTATCGGGTAGACTATGAAAGATCCCCTTCTTTCTATGTGTTGTATAAATACGGCACATCTGAGTGACGATTCTGCAGGGAAGAGAATAGAGACACTCAGACAGGCTTCTGCACTGCCTCTGTTCTGGGCCCCTCCATTCTTCCAACCCAGGAGTCATTTTAACCTGACTTAGAGTAAAGCAGGTTTTCAAAGCTTTGAGAAATGCTATTAATTCTGTAAATTAGCCCTGGCTCACCTGTTTTGTCAATTAATCCACTGGCACTGAGCTCATTTGAATTCTGTTCAGACTTGGAAGCCCTTTGCTGCAGACGGAAGCGATGCACACTGCCGGAATGAACCGGCTGGGGTTTATTAGCTCACTAGGCAATGTTTTCTGAGTGAGCGTATACGGTGTGAAAAGCCCAATTTTGATAATGGATGTGCCTCTCTGAGCTTTTAATTCCATGTTTAATTGGGCACAAAATTCAGGCTCTCAGATTTCGTGGAGGTGCTGGGCAGAACAATCAAACCGACAGTGTGATGAGTGGGTGTAGGGGGGGCGTCCGACTTCGACTCAATGACACCAAGGAAGCCCCCAACCGAAGACTATTGGTTTAAAGCATGTTTTAATGAACAGAAAATTAGGAGGAATTGTCTTGATTGGGTTAAGTGTCTCACTGACAAGGAAGAACATTGGAAAAACAAAAAGTTAACAGAGGCTTTCTGACTCTCTGGAAAAGGTTGGCACCTTCTGAGCCACTGGAGAATGGTGGATGGTGACTTCGTCCTTTCACCTCAGCAGCACCTGGACCCCTTCTCCCTCCACCTCTAGCTGAGAGGCCTTTTTGTGGCTCAAACCATCCTGAAAGGTCCCAGTTAAAACTCTCTTGGGCCATGCAAAGTCTTTATGGGGAAAAAAAATGAAAAACAAAAAAATACATCCATTAGTTGAGGATTTTGTCCCAAACAAAGCAGACATACCTGCATAAATATCAGTCTCTACTGCTGTTATTTTGCTATGGATGGAATGGCCTTTTTATACTTCAACCTTTAATGCAAATATGATCATTTGTAAAAATGACAGTTCATTTGTTAACCACTTTTTGTCAAATTATTTACTATAAGCCACCAGTTGGCAGCCAATAATTCCACTATTTTTATATTTTATTACATATTGTGTGTTATATGTTATATAATATATGAAATATTATGTATTTTATAATTATATTATTTATATTTCTTTATTATATAATATATAATATACATGATATGTATTACATAGATAATACATTATATATTATATGTGATGTTATACATATATATATATAAAATATACATAATATATTGCATACATAATACATTATACATTATATGTTATGTTACACATTATATGCTATATAATATGTCATCATATAATATATAGTATATAAACTATATACTATTTACTCTATAATTTTTATATATTAGGGTTATATTACTTTCATTGTTTCCTACTCTCTAAAATAGAGGAAACTTTGTCTGCATTTTCATGTAGCATTGATTGGTTGAGTTAATTTTAGTCAGAGACCAGATCACTAGTCTATTGGTTATTTGAGATTTGAGACTGTGTTGACATATTCCATTTAATATGAAAACATTTAAAAAGAAAATCTTTCTTTTTCCTACAGGTTGGAGGTATCTGTGTCTTTCCAAGCACACATGCTTGTTGTTTTCTGTGAATAAGCTTGTTGTGTTATCCTGAACAATTTTCAGCTCACTGAGAGAATTGATTGGGTTACATCCTGCTTGTAAATGCACTGATCCCCCTCTAGTCTTCGCTTGAGATGTTTCAGGGTGGAGTCATTAGGATTGTAGTAAGAAGCATGTGATGCTCTGGTACACATACACACTGTGTGATGCTCTAATCTGGCTAAGCATTTTGCTGTGGCTTGTTTTACATGTCTGTCAAAGGTCCATGAGGTGAAGGATTGTTTCTCAGTTTGGCATTATTGGGATGGCAAAGCTTGAGGAGCTGGGCCTGAGGCAGAGGTCTTCTGGTCCTGAAGAGGAACAGAGAGCTGTCAGCCATTTTCTTCTCTCCCATTTTCTTCCTAGCTGTAAGGTAAGCAGGTTTGCTCCATCACAGGCTCACCATGGGCTGCGTCACTGCAGGCCTCAAAGCAACAGAGCCAAAAGACCCCAACCGAAACCCCTAAACTGTGAGCCCAAACAACCCTTCTAATCCAGCAGCAGTAACTTGATTAAGCATCACTCCCTCCCAGTATTAACAATAAATAAATAAATAATAAATAAATAAATAAATAAATAAATAAATAACCATAAAATATCAGGCCTGGAGCCATAATAAAACAGAGACAAACTGGCACATTGTCACTGTGCCAGCACTCAGGAGACAAAAGCAGGCAGATAAATGTCTGTGAATTCGGACCCAACCTGGTCTATGTAGTAAGTTGTGGACACAAAATGACCAGCCACCTCCAGGTCCTGCCACCCGCTTCCCCACTATGACAGACTTCACCCTCAAACTGTGAGCCCACAAAACCCTCCTTGCCAAAGCTGCTTTGTCAGGTGTGTTGCCTCAGCAACAACACAATGACCTCTGACCTGCACAAATACCTTGACCCTTCCCTATGGTTAGAATACACAAAACCCTTCCTCCTGACCTTACACACACACACACACACACACACACACACACACACACACACACACATGCACACACCATACATTATCACTATCAATAACCATCCTTCTGTATAATGGAGCACTGGAGCCTATTTCTTCTTTGTAATCCTAACTTAGTATCTACCACCAACCTTTTCCTGTTCATTCCTCTTCTCAGGATACAATTATTTTGATCATACTTACTGGAATTCTTTTTTTAATACAAATATGTCACATATGTCTTTTTCACTACGACATCTTCAATCTAAATTCTATTTTTGTACCAGTTTTCTTTAATTCTTTTTTAAATACTTATTTTCATTATCTTATTAATCATGTGTATACCTGTCTGTGAGGAATGTGGACTGCACATGAGTGTAGTTGCCCACCGAGACCAGAAGAGGGCATCTGATACCCAGGAGCTGAAGTTACAGTTGGTTATAAATCCCGTGCTGCGGGTGCTAGGAACTGAATTCCAGTCTTCTACAAGAGCGGTATGAGCACTTCTCTGCTAAGCCATCTTACCGTATCCTTCTTTGCCTCATTGTTATTATTTATTATTTATTTATTGGGGGTTTTGAGACAGCATTTCTTCACATAACAGCCCAGGCTAGCCTGGAACTCAAAAAGATTTACCTTCCTCCGTCTCCTGAGTGTGGGTATCAAAGGTGTGCACCACA
>NC_034592.1:129112911-129133607 GCF_900095145.1 Mus pahari | reverse complement strand
TCAAAGGTGTGCACCACAATCCCTCTGTCTCCTGAGTGTGGGTATCAAAGGTGTGCACCACAATCCCCAGATGCCTCTTTTTTTTTTTTAATATTAATCTCTTATTTTCAACCTTTCTAGGTCACTTTGGGATTGGGATTAAACTCATCTGACTTATTGTCCTATTCAAAATTCATAGAAGCTCCTGGCAGTGATGGCGCACACCTTTAATCCCAGCACTTGGGAAGAAGAGGCAGGCAGATTTCTGCGTTTGGGGCCAGCCTAGTCTTCAGAGAGAGTTCCAGGACAGCCAGGGCTACACAAAGAAACCCTGTCTCAAAAAAACAAAAACAAACAAACAAAAAAGAAAACAAAAAAAATATCATGATCAAAATTCACAGAAGACAGCATTCCATCAGGAATTTATCCTGATTTTTTTTTTAAATGAATAACTGTTGAAAGCAAGGTTCTTCAAATACTTGAAGTAACTTAAAAATCTATAGGAACTGTGGAAACAAAGTGGTTCCCTTCTTTGTTTGCCCATCTGGACTTGGAAGCTGTGAATTACACCTGGAGCTTCCGACTTGTTCTCTTTGGGGGAAATCTTAGGCCACAGCTCCGGGATGCTCAGGTCTACAGATCGATCACTCCCCAAGTCGGAAGGCAACGACACTGTAACAGCTCTCCACACCCTTCAGGGAGTAAAATGCTTAGATGAGAAAAAAACTCCCTAAAAGCATTTGTGAGAGATGACTGAGTGTTTTTTATCAGTGGCGATAGGGACTTTCCCCCATAAATATATGGCATTCAATAACACAATCTCCTTTCCCAGCTACATACGCGTGTCCTTCAAAGCACTCTTCCTCCAACCATGTGACCATTCAGCAGAGAAAAATCAGCCCGTTTACATAACAGCCGTTAGTGTGAGCGTTGACATATTACTTCAGGGCCTTCCGTCTATAATGGGTTTTTCAAATGTGTTGCCATGTTCAGTTGATTAGTTGTGGGTGATCTGAAATGTCAAACTATTAGCCTTGACAACTACTGCCGAGGTTACTATCTTTGGAAAATATCTTTTTAATAATATAACTGTTTGTAAGTGGAAAGGGTGATGCTCAAAACACAGAGACTCAGTAAGTGTGGATTACCAAGCCACCAGTGGTCTCCGCTCCTCGCTGATACCTGGGTCTCTGGGCTCCTTTCTAATGAGAAAGCTCCAACAAAGGGCCCCCAGGCTCTTCTAAAACACACAGATGAATTTGGAGGTTGGAAACTGAAAGGTGGGAGGAGAGGACAAAAACCTTCGGTGGAAGATTCTGGCTCCTGGCTCCCACCTATGGCTAAAATGTCCTGATTAAAAAGTCATTTCAAAAGCTACCCAGAAATGAGGGTTTCAAAACAGGCTTTGGAATCGGGGAACTTTAAATTTCAAATCTGCAGATGTCAGTCATTAAGATAGATGGGATGACATTAGTCTTTGGTCCTTCTTACCCCATTTCTTCATTGCCTCTTGCCCCCACTGCTCTGCCTAAGAGCACACTATGTCCACTGCTAACACTGTCTCCTAGTCATTCCCTACTCAGTGCATCCTTCCATCTTTTCCATTCATGGTCCCAATAGGCAGGGTAGCCATACAATCTATCTTCAACATAGGACATGCTCAAGAGTGGAAAGGACATATGAACTACTTTGGACAGATTAGCCTGAGGTGCCCCTAGACCCCGGGGTTTGTGGTTAGTCTACCAGTAAAGGCCATTTGTCCCTCTCGGGAATAATTTCCTTCTAATATGGGCTTTCTGGAAATCCCATAATGGGCTTTCTGGAAATCCAAAATGGGGGTTTTGCTGAAATGGGAAACACAGTAGGCAAAACGTCACCCACCCTTTTGTGGTTGGAATGGCATTGACTCTCACACAATCAAAAACATTAAAACCCACCACTGGGCTAGACCTGCAGACAACTGCTGCCTCCCCAACCTCTCCCCAGCCAAGACCAACTTCAACAGAAGGAAGAAAGACCCACGGCCAGGAATGTGTTCTTTGTGTTGTTTTCACAACGAAGTCAGTTGGCCTCAACCACCTACACCTCTAACATCCACTGGGCAAAGTGAAGAAGGAGTTTACAGACAAGGTGTTAGAGTGAGTCTTTCCAGAATCACCTTCTGGAGTAAGGATGCTGATGCTGGTACCGTACGCTAACCCAAAGTTGGACTGATAATGGAAATCTTAGGTACTGCCAGGCTGCTGGGGGAGATGTCAGGCAGGGGGAGGTGACAGAGCTATTTCTATTATCAGTTAAAGGACTACAGGCCACAGCCAGCTCTTGTAACTGGCACCTAAAGGCAGGCAGAGAAGTCTCTGCTTCAGTGAGAATCTAGCCTTGCAGATCTGCCCTGTTCCCCACTCTACCCTCAGAAATACGGAGTGGTCTCAGAAGCTGACTCTGACATGCTTGTTCTGCTTTCCTTCTGCAAATCTTGAAATGTGGTTTGATTGCCTCAATACCAAAAAAAAAAAAAAAATGCTTAATAAAAACTGTAGTGAACATGGATTTTGAAATTTATTATAGATTCTTAGCCTGGATATGGGCATCCACAGGGGATTTAAAATACTGAGCTGTTCTGAGTGAAGATTATGAATGTGTAATTTTGTTCTTTGTGGAGGTTGTGGTCTTTCGTTGTTGAGGGCAGCCACAGAGTGATGCTTCTAAGGTGGGGTGAAACATACATGCTGACAAGGGAACTGGGGCCTGAAATAGCAGTAATATGTCGTCTGTTTATTAGTACATTAAACCACCGGGCCTGCTGGCATCTGATAGCCCTGGATATAGTCATTCAGATTCGGCATCTCTGCAACAAGAGACTGATGTGAAAATACCTGATTTTGATTGGTGGCAAAGTCACAGGTCCAATTGTTGATATTATTGTGGTGTATTGTCTGTGTGCATAATTAAAGAAAATGTCAAAGTTCGGTCAGAGGCTTGTTAAAATAATAAAATAATTTGCTCTTAATCTGAGGTTGCAGGCCCCTGGATTCCAACAATTGACTTCTTAGAACCTCAGATTAACAACAAATATCATTCATCGCAGGCTCACTAGGTCTGCAGCCTGCCAGGTCTGAAGGCACGGCCTGCCAGCTGTTTGTCGGCACAAGCCTAAACCCTTCACAGAGAGTTCTCTGGAAGCCCTGCCCTGGCCATCTTCATTCTCAATAGGGGCAATGACCAAAACCCACATTCTTTGGGAACACTTCTAGATACTGTGCCAGTTTCTCCTGTTGCAAAGGAACTTTGCTCACGTATGTAATTCTTTCTGAAATAAGTTGAACATAGAGCCCCCTAAAACTCTCAATCATGGATGAGAAGTTCGATAGACAAGTCTTCACGATTCAGTTTCTGTGGGGGAGGGGGAGAGAACAGAGAATTACCACCAGCCCTCCAATTTCTTTTAATTAAGATTGTTTGTTTTGTTTTGTTTTGTTTTTACTTGATGACTATCACTAGAAACGTGAACAGAATCTGAGTCATGCTAAGATTCAATATGGCACAGGTGGCATCCAATCAGGTCTTAGGGACCAAGCAGATTTTAGTTCCTATTGTCGTCAGGCATTCACTAAATGTGACTCCAGTTAAGTGTTTTGTTTCTCTAAGTTTCAGTTCCCCACGACATAAAACCCCAGAGCTGAGTTGGAAGGAATAGCGAGGCGCTGAGACCACACAGACACTTGGGCGGGGCCTTCCAGGGCAGGCAGTACCTGCCGCTCTCTCTCTCTCCAAGCACAGCAGCCTGTGCCTTTGTTAGTTGTGTGGGTTCTTTGTACATGAGCCAGTTTTTTCACCAGAAAACTGCTGTGCCCTACTCTCAAGGTTTCCAGTGAAAATGTTCATTTGGAAAACATAATCTGGGGGATGGAGAGATGGCTGAGGTTAAGAGCATTTGCTCCTCTTGCACAGATCCTAAGATTGGTTGCTAGCACCTGGGCCAGGTGACTCACAACTGCCTGTAACCCCAGCTCCAGGAGATCCAAAACCCTCTTCTAGCCTCCACAGGCACACACACACACACACACACACACACACACACACACACACACACACGTGTGCACATTTTAAAATTAAAACGTGTCTTTAAAATAAAAGAAAAACTCCCACTTTTTTTTTACAGGATTCAACAACTCCTCAACCAGGAACAAATGCTAAGTGTTTTGCACAGAGAAGAATCTCAAAAACAAGTGAGGAAGGGAAATCAGAGCTGAAAGCTATCAAGAAACAAAAATATTCCACAGAGGGTCTGAGAAATAAAATCAGAAAGAGATAAATCAGAGTTCCTGAAACCAAACTCAAAGGTTACTCTTCAGCTCTTCATGACAACGGTGCTGTTGAATCAAATAATAAAGCACACCACACAAATTCCTGTCATTTCCTTTGTTTGCTTGTTTGTTTGTTTCTTGTTGTTGTTTTCAGTCTGGCAAAATTAGTTGTTTAAACATTGCTTCATGTCAACAAAAGCGATGTGTTGTTGTCTTAAAGATGCCTCCGTTTAAAAATTAGTCTAGTTTCTGGCTTCTATCTCAACCAAGGATTGGAATATAACCATAACAGATTGAATTTGTTATGTGAGATGTTATAGTTTGAAGGAAAAATGTCCCCACTGACTCGTGTGTTCTAACACTTGACCCCCCAGACGGTGGAGCTATTTGGAAGGGTTTTAGAACACAGACCAATAGAGGTCACAGGGCTTTGAGGCCTGTAGCCCAGCCCCACTTCCAGGCTGGCCACCCGCCCTCCCCACCCCCGGCTTTCTTTTTTGTTTGTTTGTTTGTTTGCTTTGTTTTTCGAGACAGGGTTTCTCTGTATAGTCCTGGCTGTCCTGGAACTCACTTTGTAGACCAGGCTGGCCTCTAACTCAGAAACCCGCCTGCCTCTGCCTCCTGAATCAAGATGCAAGCAAGCTGAGCTGCAAACCATAGCCATGAGCCACTGCCCACACATTCCCTGCCTTGATGAACTGTATGCCTGAACCAGGAGCTAACAGACCCCTTCCTCATGTTTCTTCTGTCAGGTATTGGGGCACTGTGACAGTAACTCTCCAGAAAGCAGTGGAGTTTTATTGTGCCATTAGAGAGCCCACTCACAAGGTAAACAAGATGGCCTGTGTGCCACAAGCTGCCCTTCCTCCCTCCAGCTTCACGTCCTGGGCAGTTCAGTGATGGACTCTCTGGGAAAGTAGGCATGGCTCCTCAGAAAGATCTCTGTCTCAAGAATGTTGCTGAGACAAAGCATTTGGGAGCTGTTTTATTCCTTTTATCAATAAAATTAGGTTCTCTGAAGTATAGTAAGGCAATAAAATTGTAAACTAATATTCCGTGCTTATTGTAAGTCGGATTCCCCAGGTTGTTTCTGTTTCTTCAGAGTGGGGGCTACAGGTGAACCAGAGGGATGGGTTCAAATCCCAGATCCCCTACTTACCAACTGTGAGAACTCAGAGATGTCTCATCTCCTTTGAATCTGGTAAATTTGAAGCTGACCTGGAGAACTTAGGGAAGCCTTGTCTCAAAATATAATAAAACGGGCAAGCTAGGCAAGTGACCTACCAGGGACTGTATTTCCAGCCCGTTTTATTATTTACATATAAAAGCTTGACTGTAGGACCTACCTGGGAAAGTAGAGGGTTTTCTGAAGGAACAGAAAATCCAGGGACTGTGGAAATAGACAAAACAGCTACACGGTGTGCCTTTTGAAATTATCTTAGCACGATTTTAAAGCTTAAATTTCCCACACTCACCAAGTTTCAGGCAAAGCCAACTTGGGTTCATATTTGAATTGTATTAATTTATTCAGCAGCTTTTCCCATTTAGGCCATAGCAAATAGGTTTTAAAAACCTCAAGAGTGATGGCTCCCCCTTTTATATTCAGACTGACTTCTAATGCTATTCTCGGGAATTACTCAATAATAACTCTTACCACATCTCGATGGAAAAGATAACGTTATTTCCGTGGGGTGTCTTTCCCTTGCCATGGGTGAAAAACGAAAGCACATAAAGGCTAATGACGTTGTGTGAGGTGAGCAGCAAATCAAATGAAATTATAGCTGTGAGATAGCTTTGCGAAGTACAGAGTGCTCGCCAAATGCAAGGCGTTATTATGAAGAACGCTGGCACTCCATAACTTCCTGGCCCTCACAGCCCAAGTAGTTTCCTGACTTCAGCTCAGGATATTCCACCTGCAGTGTCATTTTCTAGTTCTCTCAGTCACTTAGCAAACTCTCGCAGGCCAGATGCCATCCTCTTGAATGAAGAGCCTAGGAATAGAGCGGCAAAGGAGCGGAAGCTAAGAATTATATATATATATATACATATTCTCATTGCCCGGGGTTGGGGGTGGAAGTGGGGGTGGGGAGGGGAGAGCAGAATTGAATAAACGGTATCATTAAGGCACAACCTGTTCAGCGGTCAGGGATTTAATAAGTGGATATTAGTTGGGTGACGCAGAGTTCCGGAGGCGTGTTGAAAGCTAGCAGGGGTTAAAAGAAGGTTTTAGGTTTTTTTTTTTTTTTTTTTAGACATTTTTTAAATTTACATTTCAAATGCTATCCCGAAAGTTCCCTATACCCCCCCACCCCTGCTCCCCTACCCACCCACTCCCACTACTTGGCCCTGGCCTTCCCCTGCGCTGGGGTCATATAAAGTTTGCAAGACCAAGGGGCCTCTCTTCCCAATGATGGCCGATTAGGCCATCTTCTGCTACATATGCAGCTAGAGACACGAGCTCAGGGGGTACTGGTTAGTTCATATTGTTGTTCCACCTATAGAGTTTCAGACCCCTTCAGCTCCTTGGGTACTTTCTCTAGCTCCTCCATTGGGGGCCCTGTGTTCCATCCAATAGCTGACTGTGAGCATCCACTTCTGTGTTTGCCAGGCACTGAAGAGGCTGCTATATCAGGGTCCCTTTAGCAGGACTTGTGCAATAGTATCTGGGTTTGGTGGCTGATGATGGGATGGATNCCCGGATGGGGTAGACTCTGGGTAGTCCATCCTTTCATCTTAGCTCTAAATGGGTTAAAAGAAGTTTAAGCCATTATTCTTCCTGCCTTTTCTTTCCCTCTTTTCTTGCCCACCCCACTTCCCTTCCCCACCTCAACTTCCTGTCACCCCTCCCCCTCCCTTTATATGCTTGCTTTGTTTGGTTTCCTTGGGGTAAGGACTCACCACCTAGCCTAGGCTGGCCTTAGACTCATCATTCTCTACCTTAGTGTCCTAAGCTCTGAGGAGACAGGCATGCAGCCCCATGCCTAGATTACTCCTGGTTCTATGGTAGAAGAGCAGACATTTGAACCCTTTGTGAAATGTAATTTTACTAAGTTTTTTTTTTTCTCAACTTTTTCCTAGAGGGCAAAAATGAACCCTTTTTTTTCCATTTGTTTGTTTTCTCAGTTTGAATGAGTTCATGTTTACTGTTATGATTTTTTTTTGAAGGAGAGAGAGAAAGTCAGACCCACCCACTGCTGTTTCAGAATACAGCCATCGACTCGAGCTACTTCCACTCTCATTTAGCAACTGTCAGAGGACTAAGACAGTCCTGCTCATAAGCCACAAAGCCCACCCAAGCTCCGACATCCCCACTTTCAGGAAATAATGCAAAACTCACAGCAGTGCCCAGGGCCTTTTCAATATGGGAGGACATCGCACGCCCTGAAACAATCTCCTCTGGGTTCCCCTTTTCCTGTTTTCCGGTTCCTCCTCTCAGCTCTCATCACACAGAAGCATGCCAACTCTGATGGTAACCCAGTCTCCAGCCACCTGCTCCCCTCCCCACCCCACCCGGTCCAGAAGATGAGAGCAAGAAGAAAGAAGTACCCACAATCTTCTGAAGAAGTGGCAGGCTTCTGTAGATGGTCATACCTGTTAGATGATGCTATAGAGACTCAACCTCCAAGACCCCCCACCTACTGCTCTAGAGAGAAAGGAACAAGAAATAGACTGGAGAATTCCACACATTTCTCTGGTGTTCGAGAAAGTATTGGCAACGGTTTCAGAGAGTCTAAAGTTAACAACTGAACAATCTGAGAAGGACTGAGGCCTACAATGAGGTATTCCAACGATGCTCTCTCCTCTGAACATTTTCTGTCCCTTTGTGAAGGTTTGTTGGATTCCACTTTAGCCAGTGAACAATTCTATTGTGGCACTCCACCAACATTAGAGAAATGCATTCAGCTCAGTGATGGGCAGATGGCTTGTCACACCCGTATTTCCCACCAGCTCTCTAGACTGGCATGTCCAATGGAACCTTCTAGAGTGTGGAAAACATTCTTTACCCGTGCTTATTCTTGACCAATACAATAGCCACTGGCAGCATGGGGCTCCAAGCACAGGAAACGTAATTAGTGGGTCGGAGCAAACTGAGTATGTAGTTCTAAGGGCTGTTGATCTGTGTGTTTATTTATCTAAATTTAAATTGCGATAGCTTCAGGAAGCCAGCAGTCCCTGCCAGGGACAATTGAGTCCATGACAGTAACATCACAACTAGAGTTAGGAATTTGCACTCCAGTGTGGGGTGACTTTTATCAGCATATTTAACAACATAACTGCTTTTCTTTGTCCCCTTTGTTTCTTACGCAGAGCACTTCCCACCTTCATCTTCTAACACCTCCATGCTTCAAACCTTGCCCTTCCCTAGAGCAACAGAGCTTTAGCAGAAAAGTGGGCAAACATATCAGAGAGACTCAGGGGTTCACAATCTGGGGATTTTTTTCAGAAGTTCATTTTGTTTCCATGTTTTATACATCAACTAACAGGGCCAAACTAGCTGGGAATTTGGTGACAGGGGGTTTGAGCTGAGTAGCCAGGCTCTGCATCCAGAGATTTAACTAGCCATAGATGGAAATAAATGGGGAAAATTACATCTCTGCCTCTTCATGTGCATACTCCATTCTTGTTTTTACTCCAGAACCGACACAGCACAGAAACTACCTAAACAGCATATCCAGGTTGCATTCACATTTTGTGCCTGAAGATTTTGTCATGGGGTTCTGGGACCAATCCCTTTCTATATAGCAAGGAGAAATTCTAGTCCTCATTTGCCCTTCAATTTTCAGGCAGAAAAAATTGACAGGAAGTCTGCAGTAACTGCTCTACCTTTCTAGCAGACACTGACAAAGCATTCACCTGTGTTTTCTGAAATGCCCTGGCATGAGAATCACCTGAGAGCTCCCTGGAATAAGTTTGGGGCTGGAGAGATGACTTCTTAGGCAAATGTCGGTGATTCCGGGACTCTACATAAGGATGGATGGAGAGAACCAACTTCACAAAGTTGTTCCTCCACATGCACACCCGTGGGGTGTGTGTGTGTGTGTGTGTGTGTGTGTACGCACACCCATGGCACAGGCCACAGAAGACATCAAGAGAAGAGGAATCCAATCCACGCCACCTCTGTAATGATACCCGTTGCTCTGTGCATAGGAACCAACAGTCTGTGTCAAAAGCTTATTACCTTTAAGTGTTCTTAATACAACAATAATAACAGTAATAACAATAATGGAGTTAAAGGAGCCGGTGGAAATCCCAATGCTGAGAGTGACAGAGCCTCCTGTACACACTTATCTCAACCGGAGTTAGACATGTCAATCACACCCTGGGAAAATGCTATGAGAAAAAAAAAATCTCAAATTGATAGGTTATATATACATTCTAACTTGTTTGGCAATTTTCATATGGGTTTTTATGCCTCATATGGATTCAATCCCTGACAAATCCTTTCACAGTCTTCCTTAAAAACTCCAAACTAATAATCCTTGGAAAAATGTGTTGTGTGAGGCTTCTGGGGTCAAAGGAACCATGCCTAACCTTTACAGTCAGGTTTCTGGGGTTTAGAGCAAGCCAGGAAGCAGACTCTCACTCACAACAGTGCCTTTGGAAGTCCATTCCTATTGGCTCATTTAAAAACACCATCTTGAAATTGTCTGCCCTAAGAGCCAAATGATGTTGCCTCTCTCTCAACAATCCTTTCCCCCACACCCGACTGTAGATTTAAACCAAAGACTAAAAACTACTAAGGACCCAAATTATACTGCCTCCATCTTGTTCCCCCTTGGTTAAGCAGCGCCTCCTCTCCAGGGTGGGGGACCAAATTTTTCAGAGCTTTCTTTTGTAAATGTGAATAAGAAGACAATGTCGTACAACAATCATGTCAGTGTGAGGGTGAGAGTAGGGATGGGAGTGGAAGAGAAACAAGCTAATTAGCTAAGGCTATGCTGTCAGTCACACCTACCTACTAAGATTTATTTTATTTTATTTTATTTTTTGCTTGTGAAAATTCAGCCTGAAGCAGACAAATGTGCCATTTTCTTCGGAGGTATGTTGCAATTAGACTCGATCTTCTTGCCCCATCGAGTATTCTGTAATTCAAGAGCTTTCGTTTTATTCCTCCACTAGAAATTTCTTGGGGGGTTCTCTGGAAATGGAAATCTGAAACTAAAGGTTTCCTTCCTCCGTTTGTGACCCTGGCCTTTCAAAGAGTTAGACTGCACTAGAGATGGAGACAGACAAG
The DNA here is from genome assembly GCF_900095145.1 of Mus pahari. Lineage (NCBI taxonomy): Eukaryota > Metazoa > Chordata > Mammalia > Rodentia > Muridae > Mus > Mus pahari. The sequence goes on along the minus strand of NC_034592.1, from coordinate 129,123,086 downwards.
GTATTTAGACTCATGCATCATTCACTTGGTGCCTGGACACTAACTCGCTCATAGAGATTCTGGGTGGGGCTCTTGTTTTCTGCCTTTGAACATTTCGGTCCTTGCCGTATTTCACTTCTCCGCCTCTGTCATTAGGTGCATCTGCTCAGACAAGTTTGCTATCGTTTATCTCACTTACTGGCACATGGAGCACACCATTAGTGCCGCTGAGGATTACCCCAGCTCCAATGAAGATGCCTTAATAGTTTTGAAGGAAACTCACCCAAATTACAGGGCACGGGGGTAGAGTTCAGCCATCTATAGGCGTGAAGATCTTCCAGTGTTGTGCTGCATTCTTTTTCATTCATTTCCCATAGAGCAGGTTAAACCTCTTGAATTAAGATCTATGCTCAGACGCCAATGGAAATGGAGTGTGCACAGAAACGGATGTTTACTCGAACGTGTCTACTGCTGAAGTGCTGCTTCTGCCTTCGTCCTTTTTCACGGCCTGTTCAAGCTCTCAGGAAGGAATCCAGTATTGCCAATTATTTCATCGTTTCTCCGAAACGTGTGGTATTTGAGCCTGCTAACAGCTACAGCGACTTTTGTTTTGTTGTTTTGTTTTTAAAATAATAGCTCTGGTTGGTTTTAAAAATACTACCAGGAAGAAGCATTAGTTGATTTCAATTAGGTGTTATAGGATACAATTAAGAGATGCTGTGTAATTGCCTTTGATTCTAACAGTAAAAAAGAACTCATACTGCCTTTTAGGTGTCTGCATGCCTCTTTAAGTCGACTATAGCCCAAGGCCACAGTCATTCACTCCTGAATTTGTACCTTGCTGAGGCAGGAAGTGAATTGTGGCCAATAGCCGAACTGCACCCACAGGGTCTCTTTCTCTATCACGCTGTACTTGTGCGCCCCCTGCTGTCTGATTTTATGATGACAGCTCTGAGAAAGGCGCTAACAGACACCTAGGTGGAAATAAGACAATAAAGGTGGCTAATTTTTTTTTTTAAACTATTTAAGCTTTAAGAAGCCAAGACCCTCACCTAAATGGACAAGAATATATATTTTCGGAATCTGTCTCCTTTCCCTACAACCATCCCAAGAACTTAATATCCCTTTTTAAAAGGATACCTGGTCACTGTACAGTTGTAACATTTATCTTTCAAAAATGGAGGCTCTAGGCAGGCTACTTAGGCATGTGAGAGAGGTCTGTGCACAGGCATGTGTATGTGTGTGCATACCTCTGTGTGTGTGTGTGTGTGTGTGTGTGTGTGTGTGTGTGTGCAGGCACCCCATTTCTGGCTGTTTTGTTGTATAGATGAGCAGCTGACACTGCCTCCACTTAACATAAGGTGTCGTGTAAGCTCAGATCTACTATTGCCTCTTCTGGCCAGACGACTGATACTATGGTGAAACTGAATCGCTCACCCATCTCACATATAGTACATTAAAATGTTAACTGACATGTGCATACTAGGAAAATGTACCGTATGGTGATTCTAAAATATGCTTGTATCTCCAAAATACGGTTTGTTTGTTTTTTTTACATCAACCACTCTGGTAATTGGCTACTTCCAGAAGTGCAGACATTATACTCTGGATGGCCAGCAGAAGCCCAAGCCACTATCATTTTAGTATCCCACCATTCTTGGATACAGAGGGAGAGATGGGGCTGACCTCTCCGAGCATGCTGGAATAAAACATCCCTAGTGTAGATCTGTGCTCTCTTAGTATGAAGATAAAAGGACAACTGTCTTCTTGGATCAGTGCAGAAGAAATGTGGCTTGACGTCCTTGCAGCGTGTCAGGGTTGGGATGTGGTAATTCTCTGCTTCTCTGCTGTGACTGCTCACAGTCGGGGGGTCACCAAATCATCTGCACCCCAAAATCATCTTCACAACGGTTTTCCCATTCGTCTCCACTTGTCTGTTCTACAATTTGCTCTTTGATTCTGAATTAGATTCTTCCTCAGAACCACAAACTATGCCATCTCATCCTCTGGATCAGAGATTTCAGTTGCTTTTTACAAATACTAAAATCATCAGCATTGCTTCCAAAGCCAGTGAAGACATTTATCTTCCCCACCAACCTCAGATCTGAAGCTCCTCTTGCACCATGTGTTTTACGGGTGCATCCAACATTGAATTTTGAAGTCCATAAGGATGAGATAGGATCCAACAACGGTATCTATGTTGTCTGGGGCCAAGCCTGCTGTCTAGAATAGGTTATAATGAGTGTAGGCCTTTGGGGACTAACGGGAAGATGTGCCCTGGGTGGGAGAACTGGTAACAGTAGCCAGCTCTCCTTCAATAACCAACCACAGATTTCATCAGTTTGGTCAGACAACAGGGGACCCTATGATGTAACTAGGAAGACTTGGCGAGGAGAGCCTAGACTCGATCTCTTTATGTGTTGAGAACTTCTGAGAGCACCAAAATTCCAGAAAATTCTCTGCTGGATGACAGAGCTCAGGGGCCAATGCTGTCTCACTTTGTTATCATTTGCCAAGATTTGGGGAGTAGATATATCCAATGGCCAAGGGGCAGCAATCTTTCTGGTTGCAGGACATTGGAAGAGGATTGTAGCAGCTCAAAGAATGATCAGTGAAAAGGGTCATTTGTTTTAAGCCTTTTATCTAATGTTAACCCATATGATCTTCACACAAAAGCTTTCTTGGAATGGCTGAAATACTATCTTATCTGCTTACACTTCTTCTAAGTAGTAGAAACATTAAAAAAAATGCCCATAATTTCAAAACAGGTTGAATTATAGATCTAGGTTCTGTGAGATTGTGTGTTCTTTTAAAATGTGTTTTAACTGTATTTTCTTGGAGATGTTTTCTCATTTAAGGAATACATCTACTCTGGAGGCTTGTTGGCTCATGGTCTATGGGCTCATAGAAGCAGCCATAAATAAGTCATTTTAAGATTGTTTTTAAGGGTTGAATGTATTTCACAAGTTGACAAAGAACTTAATTTCTTTCTTTCTTTCTTTCTTTCTTTCTTTCTTTCTTTCTTTCTTTCTTCCTTCCTTCCTCCCTTTCTTCCTTTCTTTCTTTCTTTCTTTCTTTCTTTCTTCCTTCCTCCCTTTCTTTCTTTCTTTCTTTCTTTCTTTCTTTCTTTCTTTCTTTCTTTCTTTCTTTCTTTCTTTCTTTCTTTCTTTTTGAGGCAGGGTTTCTCTGTGTTGCCCTGGCTGTCCTGGAACTCACTCTGTAGACCAGGCTGGCCTTGAACTCAGAAATCAGTCTACCTCTGCCTCCCAAGTGCTGGGATTAAAGGCATGAACCACCACTGCCTGGCAACAAAAAACAAAAACAAACAAACAAACAAAAAAACAAACTTGATTTCTAAGGGAGGTTTCCAGCTCCACCTCTCTTTCCTGATATTGCAAAACAGGAGCTGGATACGCGAAGCCCAACCCACTGAGAACCACACCCCAGTTATGATTTTACCCTTTGCAACTTAACAGTACAAACCCACAAGATTAACCTCTCCCAGAGACTGTCAACAGCTCCTCACTGTCAACTCATTAAACCCCAGTCCCTTTAGCCAGACCCTCTGCGGATTGGTCAGACCAGCTTTGTCTTGCAAACTGATCTCTCAGCTTTCCAATCCTAAGCCTTCCTTCTGCTGTCCCCACTTCCCAGACAGTGCATCTGAATGAGCATGCAGAGATGTGTCCTGGCCAGAAGGGTCTTAAGCAAGTGACTGTCCTGGTGTCCCAACACAAGATCCTTCCTTTGGGTTCCCCACAAATGCTGCCTTCTGTTGTTCTGTACAGTGACTTCTCTTCTTCCGGGAGGTCACCCTCAAGGCTAGGGTGGCCACATGCCACCCACACCCCAGTTGCCTCTTAACTTAAAGCTGTCCTCATTGTCTTGGTAACTGTTTGCTTTGCTAGGAGGGAGAAGAGTCATGTAGGTGACCTTCTAGTTTAAGTATGCTCTTTTTATCCCAGGAGCAAGCAAAGAGGTTCACCTTTAACTGTCAGTGCCAGCCACCCAAAGGCAGATGAGCATCTGGATCCACAAACACTTCTGCAAGGGAACAAAGTGACCTTACAGCAAAACCGGAAAGACGCTTTTCTTGTATTTCCCCCCAGATCCAAGGAGGTAAGTGTCACAGGCCAAGGCTAAGAGCACAGTTTTCTAAGCTCACAATGAAGACGTCTGATATTGTCACGCCTGGAAACAGTAGGAGGCTCAGGCTGGCACAGGGGTGCTGGCTTCTTACAGAACTATTGCTTCTACTGTAGAAAATTCCTATTCAGTGCGGCTCTTGTGGACACTACCCTGCTTTTATTTAAAATAGAATTGACTTTTACTTCACTTGCATTCAAGCCTCTGGTAAAAGAAGAAGAACTAGAAATGACAGTGCTGGGCAGAAACTCTGGCAACTCGAAACTTGGTCCCCAACACAGAGCGTTCCGTTGACCCCAGGTAAGTGGCCAGAACAAAACCTCTCTAAGTACAGGATACAGACCAAGGCTAAACCCCGTCAGTCTGGACTCCAAGCCCCGTTTCCACTGTTGTGAACACCAATTTCCAGAAATTCTGTCGCCGACTGGAGGACATTTAACTGGTTTCAGCAGACAGAGCCTTATTTAAATATGACACTTGAATCTAAGGCTACCCCTCCTCCAGAGGCAAATATTTTAATTTATCTGATAGTATCCTAAGTGCACATGTGGAAGGAGCTACCCAGGCCTGGGTTGTGCAGACCTCCTGCTGAATGGCTGGCATTGACATAGGAGCTTTGCTTGTGGGGGAAGCCACCTCCACCTGCCTCCCCAGCCCCTCCCCTTCCATCTAAACATTAACACAAAGGTCGGATGGGAGGAACTCGATGTGTGTTCTCCCCCATCTCTCACTTTCTCCCTGGGTTTTTCCTGCAATAGGAAGAGTCTCCAGATTAGAGGAGAGTTCAGGCATCTCTGAGTTAGGTACTTGTCTCTTAGCCCAGCCATTCTTAGTCCATTTGACAGGTGGTTCTGTGACCAAATGACACCATACAGACCAAGGCTAGCCCCCATCAGTCTGGTTTCTTCTGTCCTATTTCTTGACCTCAAAAGAAGCATTATAAAACTATGGCAAGGTGTTATTGGGGAGTCGCTTTTGCTTGCTATTGATGTTTGTGTTTTGACACAGGGTTTTTAGTCTGTCCTCAAGGTTAGCCTGGAACTCACCACGTAGATCTCTTTGGCCTTGAGTTCACAATAAGGTCTTTCTGTCTCAGACTTTATAGTGTTGGAATTATAGCCATGAGCTACCATGGTGTGGGGGTGGGGGTGTTGATTTGTTTGTTTTGTTTTTAAACAGAATTACCAGAGATCTTATAAAACCTTATTTATTTGCTTGTGTTCTTCACCCCTCCCTCTTTCTCTCAGCCCTAATGTTCTGTGAAAACCAGGATTTCTCTCTATCCTCAATACCTACAATAGTCCATGACATACAGTAGAATCTCAATAAATGTGTGTCAGGGGACTTTGGTCTGAGTAAGGATAGTTTAACAAAGATATATATATATATATATATATATATATATATATATATATATATATATGATACAAATATAGATAAAATGATCAAATTAGACTGTGCCAGAAGAGCATGAGATGAGATTTCAAAGATCTAGCTGTAAGCCACGAGCAAAGCTCGTCTCTAACAAACAAATCCACCACCCTCCCCAAGATGAAACCTTCAACCGGGCTTCCAAAGCCTCACCAGCCTGAGGAAGCCATTAGGGATCTTGTTAACAGGCAGATTCTGATTCAAGGATGTAGGAGTGGGGACACCCTGAGTCTGCCTTTCCAACAAGGCTATGGATGATGCCGTGTCTATGACGCTGGTCGGTGAACCACATTTTCAATAGTGAAGCTAATGGTGCATGACCAGTATGATTAAAAAACAATCGAGTTCTTCACTTCATCTTCAGGACAAAACACTGGTCAGATGGTGATGTTAACTGTTTCTGTTTTGTTTTGTTTTTTATTCATATTAGAGCCCCAGAAAGTACACACACAAGTAACCACAATGGAAAAAATACTCGAGATATGGAATTAAGCGGTTTTGTGATTGGCAGACTGCTCTCTACTTCAGTGCAAAAATAATGTTTGAGAGCTATGACTACAGTCTCATTTCCATTTGATACGCTGCCCCGTCTAAGGCGGCTGATGTCAAACAAACGCACTCAGTTCTACCCGGAAAGGAATCTCGAGTCTTCTTCACACATACTATTTCATTGCTTCACAGATGTTGGGGGAGGAAAGAAAAGTGATTCACAGGCCCAGAGTGACTCCTTCAAGGCCACCCCACACAGATTTTCCAGTTCCTTCGCTGGTGCAGCCCACACACCAGTTTGCCTCTTTGTGAGAGAATATAAGATGCATTCTTCCTTGACTAGTGCAGAAATGATACTCAGCCCTCCAGATGTTTATATAACAGAGAGCTAAAGACTCATAAACAAAAGAAGACCAGTTGTGCACCAGAGACACTGAGGGCTCTATTCATCAGGATCTACCCGCTGACTTCCACACCCAGCCAGGCTATTTATTCCAGAGTCACCCAGACTACTGAATCCTGTTTCGTGTCCCCCCCCCCCTTGTCTCATGGGTCCCAGCATCAGAAATCTAAAAAAGAGTGACCATCTTTAATCCTCTTAGTGAGGGTCACTAGAGGTGCCAAAGAAGGGACAATGTTGAGTTCAGGGTCACTTAAAAAGTTTTGATTTCCAGCCACATACAACCTTATCCCCCTTCCCAAACTAGACCACATCTTCTGAAGTGTGACACCTTACTTCCCAAAAGCCATGACGATCTAGACAGGGGCTCCATCTGACACCGTGTCCAGGGTGAGGAGCACTATTTTGTCCTAACTTTCCCATCAGTTTGCCTATCTGGTGGGTGGAAATTAAACACAGAAGGGTGGTGCCTTCTGGGGAGATGAAAGTGGGCTCCAGTCATGGTGTTGACAAACACAGTCCACTGTTGGAAATAAATAGAAATTTATTCTGAGATAGCTGTCTACCGTTTAGTTACCAAGCAAGGACATCTTGCTGCCCTAACACATGAACACTTGAACCCACTGGCAAAGCCCTGCACAGACTCGCTGTCAAATGCTCTTAGACACACACGACCAACCACTTACCAGGATCATTCTAGACTGTGGAATGACGGTTCTTTTCCCTGATTAAAAATCTCTCCCAGACTTCTAAACCCAATAACATCTAGCCAGCTAAGTGCTTACCTTGGAAATGCCCTGTCTGGTCTCCCAAATTCTGTGGTCTACAGGGAAAGGAAATTAAGACATCCTACACACATACTTGGAGATTTCATAATTCTTTGACCCATAAGCTACGTTGGGTTATAGCTCCGTTTGGTTCTACTTGCTCTCTGAAGCCTTCAGCATCCAGGGCTCTGTTCTCACACCTACAGCATCATATATTTTCTCAGGTGCCTGCCTCCTTTTGATACCTTCCAGAGTCTCCCATCTTCCTAGTCCTGAAATACTTTCCAGCTCTTGTCCTCCACTTGGTTTAACGTACTGTGCCTGCAGCTGACAGATGTCATCAAGGCTGACCACCTGCCTGGGTTTCCACATAGCCCCTACCTCCATTGCTTGCCTCTGTGTACATGTCTGTCCCATCACTTGAACTCCCTGTCACTTCTTGCTGGACTAATGGTTGCCTAGGTGACCACCGGTTGCCTAGCACCATCTTTTACCAACCAGATGGGCTTCCTGTCCTTGACCATTGTGTATCTATCTCTGCCCTGCCACACCTGGAGCAGCATGTTCTATCTCCCAGGCTGCCTGGCCCATGTTTCTGCATCCATCTATGTCAAGGGAGGAGATTCTTAGATAAGTAATAAGATGGTCCATTCCGCCAGCCTTGTGGGCTAATAATGCCACGGTACTATTCCAACCAAGTTAGACTACCTACGAGAAATAAATCACAAAGCTACCCCTAAATGTCCTGTAGGAAATTTTCATTTTTTGTCCCAACATTGCTATTACAGAGATCACAGTGTTCTCCGGATAAATCAGTTTTCATGAAAGACCCACTAGGTACTCCTAATATTGTGTTCTTAAATCCCTCTATTTTCTTGATTTGGGAAAATTAAAAAAACATTCAAAATCAACCTAATGATAATTCAGAGAAGTAACAATACAAAAGTGGTATCAATCACAAATACAGAGGCTGCAACTGAAAATAAGTTGGTCTTATTTTGTTTAAGGCAGGGTATCATTTTTCTAGGCTGTCTTTGAACTTGCTATGTAGCAAAACGACCTTGAACTTCTGATTCTCCTGCCTCCACCCCACCCCCAACCCCCAAGTACTGGGATTACAGCTATGTGTCATTACACCACACGTGGTTTCTACCAGCATTCTGAGGGACCAACCCCAGAGCTTTGTGCGTGCTGGTTGAGCCCTCTACCAATTGAGCCACATAGCCAGCCTAAAGCTAAAGTTTTAACTGCAGAAAAGTACACACCCGTGTGCTCAAAGTGGAAGTAAAAAGCCATCAGCATTGCCAATTAGAAGCTATCTGGCTTGCTGACCTGTTTCTGTGAATCCAAGCCCATTATGTGAACATTAACAGAACCGTTTTCAATGTGCACTTTACCCTTTCTGTGAAAATGACAGGCTCTAGCAGAGGCGCTAGATGATTAGAACACCTGTAACTTATTTGGAGAAGGGGATGAAGCCGGTAGATGGCCAACTGTCCTAGGTAGTACCACTGCAGAGGAGAAAGGGGGAGATATGGGAGGGAGGAGAGGAAGGGAGAAGGAGAGGGGGTGTCTACTGAGTGAGGATGGGAGCTTTTCCATCCTGTCCTGTTCCTGCCTCTCAGTGATGGGAAGGACAGGAGTTCAGCGTTCAGCAGCCACCTATCAAACAATACCACTTAAGAAGGGGCAGGGACTCCAATTACAAGGGATTTTACAGATAAACAAACAAAACAGCTAACTACATATGTATACACACACATGTCATACATACAGATGTGTGTGTGTACACTCTAGTGTGAAGTGATAAAGGATTTCCAAATAGAGCTCTGAAAATTATTCAGAGCATTTCACTTTGAAAGGAGCAACAGCTGATTCCCTGCTCTCTAGGCAGTCAAGAGTTCTTGGATGCTTTCTGTAAACTGCAGAGCAACTGTTGCCCTGCACCCTTAGTCCTCTGTGTTTCAGTCCCAGAGCATCAGAGATGCAGGGAAGGGCAGACCATTCACAGAGCAGGAGAGGCTGCGGGCGTTTGGGAGAGTGAGGCCGTTGGCTACAGGGTTGGCGGCAAGTTCAGAATGGTTGTCAGGGAAGTATTAATGGAAGTCATACAAGCTGCCCTTGGGTAACTTCCTACCACAGGGAGACCTTCAGCTCCAAAGAAGGTAAACAGAGGTTAGATGGATGGCAGCTCTGCCTTGCCCTAGGTCTTGTCCTTCAGACTTCTCCGGAGGAGCAACCAAGTTTAAGGGAGAAGGGAGTTCACCCGAGAGGCTCCTTACACACCCAGTACAAATCCAGACATCGCGAGAACACCTTTGCAGTCTGGGATGTGAATTCTTTCTAATTTAATATCTGATTAGTAATGTTTAATTTGTAATAGAGAAATGTAGCTACCTTCTGAAATTCACACACATTGAGTATTGTTTTGATTCCTGGCTGTTGAATCTTCTCAGGTCTGCGCCTGTGACCGTTTAGATAAAATGACAAACCAATGATCAGCAAGCACCGAGGTGCAGTGACCAGCCCTGGACATGTTGGACCTAATCAAGGTGGCCAGGTTACAGGCCACACCTTTTAGTTCAGCCTCACTAGGGAAGCTCCCGGAAGCTTTCCATCCAGGAAGCAGACATCCAGGAATGTCCTCCTGTTCTAGACATTGTCCTTAATTTCCAGGAGTTCTGGAGACCTTTGAAAGCTAGCCCCAAACTTTACAGAGGATGTTTTTCTTAAGACTTGACTCTGTGTGGATGCTAAACCTGCAGGTGCTCACTGAAGACAAAGAACAGGAGAACAAATGAAAAGGGGCACTTCACTGTGCCAAGTAAGCTGGAAAGGAGATCTAGTCACTTCCCCAATATTCTCTTCTTCTCTTCTCTTCTCTTCTCTTCTCTTCTCTTCTCTTCTCTTCTCTTCTCTTCTCTTCTCTTCTCTTCTCTTCTCTTCTCTTCTCTTCTCTTCTC
>NC_034592.1:129092538-129112888 GCF_900095145.1 Mus pahari | reverse complement strand
CTCTTCTCTCTCTCTCTCTCTCTCTCTCTCTCTCTCTCTCTCTCTCTCTCTCTCTCAGAAAGGGCTTCACTATGTTGTCCAGAATGTCCTCAGTCTCTTTGGCTCAACTGAGTCTTCTAGCCTCAGTCTCCTAAGTGCTGAACATACAGGGATGTGCTTAACTATTTGTCTAATGCAAAAACAACTGTGTGGAGCATAAACCACAGTACAGCTCATCCCAGGCCAGCCCCACCTTGCAGATGAGTCCTGAGGGAGGCAAAAGGAGATTGGGACCCCGGGACTCTGTCATGAGATCATATCCTCATCCATGGCACTGAACTCGGGCTCCAAACTTACTGCATGTAAGTCATGTGAGCTCAAGCCTCAATCTCTCCATCTACAAGATGGGAATAATGGTAATTGCCTTATTACCTAGGACATTGCACAAAACTCCAACACTTACATGTGAAAAGTGCTGTGTGTTGCAACGCCCTTCCGGCAGAAATGTTTTGTATTAGTCTATTGACATTCATTCAGAGAACGGGCCTGAAACACCACTTAATTTATTTATTGTTTTTAACCAAGAGGAAGTGAAGTTCCCTGAGGTTTTAGAGGACTGCTGAGTGATTTGAACGCTCTGTTCTCCACCTTGTATGTCAAGTGGACCCTCAGCATGGTGAAGTGGCTGAACGGCCTAAGCATTAGTCATGCTCAATCAGGGAGGGGAGAGCAGGGGCCCACCTGCAGAGTGGAGTTCATTGCTGGGAATCCAGGCAGATAGGAAGCAGGCAGGCCTGCATTCTAACCCTGGAACGCCTTGAATATGGAGCTGCCAGATAGGCCCGCTCCATCTGGTGGACTGGCAGCAAGAAAAGAGACCTGTTCGGGAACATGACAGGTGCCCTGAATGTATCACCTAAGAATTTGCATTCTTGACCCCAACTGGTATTGAAAAGGGGCCAGGTTCTGAAAAGGATAGGAGTATCTGAGAGAGACCAAACCTGCCTCCTGTCAAAGCTGGACCTACCTACCAAATGATTTGGAGTGGGGGTAGATTGAGAAGTGGATGTACCTCAGAAGCTAGGGACAAGATTTTTGACCTAGAATATTCCTACAAAGATTGTCTACTAGAAACCTCCATGGTCAACATCTCAAAAGGGTACCTAACTTAAAGATCAGTAAGATTAAGGCAAGCTGAATTGTGCTCTTATCTTACACAGTTTTTGACCAGAAGAACTCCAACCACAGGCGTTTGTTTGTAGGCAGGAAGTGTAGCTAAGTGGAAGAGTGTGTAACCAACATGCACAAGGCCTAGGGCTTTGGTACCCAGAATCACGGAAGAAAAGATAATCTTTTTCTGCCTCATTTGCAAGTGGATGTGGTGGTGCCGACTGAAGTTCATCTACAGCTAGTGGCATGCCGTAGAATGAACACCCACCCTCTGGAGCTGTGCCCCCTGCAGGAAACCCCTACCTGAAGAAGTCTCACTAGAGCTGAGAGGCCAGCCACTTTCCACTCCTGTTGCTGAACAAGTCACAACTAGCTTTGTTGCTTTAAATAGTGAACATCGATGCTGGTGAGATGTCTCAGGAGATAGTAGCATTTACTGCTGCATCAGAGGTCTTGGGTTCGGATCCCAAAGGAGAATTTACAACTGCCTGGAAGTCCAGCTCCAAGTGATGACTCCAGTATCTGACCTCTGTGAACACACACGCGCGCGCGCACACACACACACACACACACACACAATACTCATCTGTACACACACAATCTTAAAGAGCAATACTCATTAAGTAGTATTATGACTCACTAGGTTGGCAATGAAACTCTGCAGGGAGGCTCCTATAGACTCAATCAGATACATACATGGTTCCATATCCAGCTGTCCATCAGCTGGGTGACTGCAACTGAGGCTTTCAATGCTAATGACTGGTACATTGGCAGTGCCTAGACCATGTGTCTCTTGTTTTCCACCAGCCTACCCAAGGCTTACTCACATGGTGGTTGGATAATGTTTCGAAAAAGAAAGAGTAGACATACAAGACATCTTCAGAGCTAGGATCACAATGGTCACATCATAGTTATTGACATGGATAAAGTGACAAAATCAGTCGAATTCAAGGGTTAGGGAAATTGGCCCCACATATGATGGGAGGAACTTCAAGGTTCGTGGTATGCATGCAGGGAAGAAAATAACTACAGCCCCCCCCCCTTTTTTTTATTTGCAAGCCATTTGCAAAAGCGCCAACCTGTAACAATTCCTCTCCTTCACGAGGTCGTACAGGACACTTTCCAAGCTCTTGTTCAGACCCTTGCCTTTGTTTCCATCCTGTAATGAGAAGCCTTGTCTTAGTCCCTCGGAGCCATCTTTCTGACATCCCTGAAACCTCTAAAATCTTGACAGCAACTTTGACCCAACTAGCCGTCTTGTGACTTCTTTCTCCTGTGCCTTTGGTAGCTCATTCCCTGTCTAGAAGACTTCCATGGACCTGGGGTGGGGGTGTCATGCTCCACAGTGTCACACAAGTCAGCGACAGTAACAGACAGCACCAGTCCTGGGACCGACCATCCGTTCTCATTCAGTCTGCACGCTGCTCTGTTTACCCGAATGAGGGGGCATGTGGGGCATGTGTACCTGCTCCCAGGGTTTCTATCCTCAGGAGGTCTTTTCAAGAAGGGACTTTGAGGGTTACTTGGGCTTAATTTTGTGTGTCTGTGAGCTAGACCACACCACCCAAATACTCAATCGCATGTCATCTTAGACAGTCTCATGAAGATATTTTTAGATCAGATTAACCTTTAAGTCAGTAGACTTAGAGTAAAATAGATCAGTCTTCATTATGTGGATAGGTCTCTTAATAACTCAGCCGATGGCCTTAAAGGTAAACCTGGCTCTGCCTAGCCAGGAGGAGCTCTGCGGCCTCTGAACTGCTTCTTCCCAGACCCCCACAGTAGTCTTTCTGCAGATTTAATGCCAACTACTTACAAGCAATATCTCCATATACACACTGTTGATTCTGACTCTCTGGGGAGTTCTGACTAATCCAGGGGAGAAAAAAAAAAGTCTCACCCAAAGCACATATCTAATACCAGCATCCATCTAAGGTCAGCCTTAGATTCATAAAAAGACCCTATCAAATTAATTAATTAATTAAGTTATTTTAAGTTTATGCCTTTCACTAGAATAATCATTTAATGGGAATGGTGAGCATATTTTCCAGAGAACTCAATAGGTTTGTTTATACCTGAGTTGTTTACTTTCTAAGAACAGAGTCAAAGATGTGTGTGTGTGTGTGTGTGTGTGTGTGTGTGTGTGTGTGTGTGTGTTTAAATGACCTTATTTTCATATAAACCGTCCTGGGATCCAAGACCAAGAAACAAATGGTTGTGAAAACAACACCGGACAAAACTTTACCCTCCATGAGACTGTGACAAAGTTGTCATAAATCTTTGAGTTACAGCAAAGAACTGCAGTAACATTTTCAGCAAGGAAGCCTAGTGGAAAATTCCAGAAGCATCGAAGTCCCAAGACATAGAGATCTGGAAGAGATGGCCACACTGCCATCTCTGCCCTGTGCTCCAAGGAGTGGCCACGGTGCTCTGCTGGGCAGCTGTGTTCAGCCCCTGAGAGCTTTGCATGCAATATGATCCTCCTCTGGAGTGGAAAGTGACCCCAGGCTCATCTCTGCAAAGAGATTTTATTTTCTGGTCCACACTGCCACCTCCTGGTGATGGCTGCACCTCTAAGCCAAATGTTTGCAACTTCCTTTTAGAGGATTGTTCAAGAAGGTTGTTACAACCTGCATGAAATTCTTCCTTTAACACTTGCTAAGCCGATCCATCGGATACAGATATGCAAGTAGACAGACAGATATGCAAGTAGACAGACAGATATGCAAGTAGACAGACAGATATGCAAGTAGACAGACAGAGGGTATGCAGCAGAAAAACCGTCCAGAAGCTAAAAATAACAAGGTAACGGAACATTCCAGATCTCATTTGGATAATTAGCACCTACACTTGTCAGTTGTTTGATTGCTTGATAATTGCAGTTGAAGTTGAGCAGGTAAATCTGTGGGTTCGTATTTGTTTGTGGACAAGGTTAACAATGCTGTTGATGAAGCAGTCCCTCATCAGTCTTCAGGAGGCCCATGGTAATTAATGGGCTGTTAGAGAGTTTTTACATATGCAAATCAATACTTAATAGGGAAATGTCTTCAGATGACAGACAACAGGTTCATGAGAAGCAGCAGTTTGTCATTAGCATGCTCTACTTCACAGACATCATTTGGTACAGGTAGCCAGGAAATTGTCAACATGTATGTGAAAAGCCACTTCAGAGGTTGTCAGAGGGAGGAAGCCCATCGGTTGTCATATAGGGAGTGTCGCCAAGTCTCTCAGGACTGGAGAGTCACATCCTCCCTTTTTGGCCCTAAAGGTACTTCTTTTTTCTATCATCCCTATGTAAATAAGAAAAAATATATATTATGCTGAGAGTAGCCTGGGTACAATTGTGCACCTTAAGGTGAAACTCCCAAGCTGCTGGATAATATACTGAGATAAACAGGGTCTTAAAGAGCCCTGCATTTATTCTTCCACCAAAAAGAAAACAGATAGAGAAGACTTTCAATGAACAGAGAGCTTTCAGGACACTTGTGTGAATATACAGCATATCCAATCTGTGGCTACGTGAGGCAAGGGGATGGAGGTAGGATCAGTCCACAGGACCCCACACAAGAAGAGGATTAATGGTCCTTGCTCAGTTGAGCCTTGCTTCCTGTGCCCAGTAATACAATTAACTGATAGCCAGTACTGCTCTTACCAACCAGATAAACCTGTAGCTTACAATTTGCTCTGAGATAGTCAATGGTCAATAGGCCACCACTTGCTCAAGATGTAAGTGGTGGCTTCATCCCACTGACTGACCTTGCAGCTCCCCAGGCACCCATGCAGCATGCAGGAAATGGCTTGGGGCTCCTGGAGGCTCTCTCTCACTCCTTGCTTAAGACTGACTTTTGATTAGAGTGTGACTTGAAATCAGTACTATGTGCTGGGCAGTTGGGATTATGATTCTGCCCTATGCTCTTAAATGATCAAAGTGGCTTTTCCACCTATTAAACTAGTAATAGACCTTCCAAGTCATTCAAAAAATCCTCTTTACCCCAAGGACAAAAGAAATGGCCATTGAAAAAGGCACTGCAGTGAGGGAGCCTGAGAGGCGTGATAGTTGTCACCACACAGCCTTTAATAAGTGGTTTACCAGCTCAGGGGTCTGGATGCCCCATTCTGCGCCCCTCATTACTTCCTCTTAGGTACCAGCTATTGACTGAAAGCCCACATGGAAAGCCTTGTCTGGGGTCCCTTCGCTGCAGCCCAGATTTCCAGTGCACCCGTTTTCATAGTGTGTGTGGTGGTGGGAGGAGTGGGGATGGTGTTGGGATGTCTTCTTCCACAGTCACTTCTCCATCTTATTCTTTGAGACAGGGTCTCTCACTGAACCTGTGGCTCAGCGATTTGGCTAGACTGGCTGGCCAGCAAGCTCTAGACATCTGTCTGTCTCTACCATCCCTAGTGCTGGAGTTACAGATCCACACTGCCTAACTTAGCTAGCTTGTGGGGGTGCTGGGGATCTGAACCCCAGTCTTATGCTGGCATGGCAAATGCTTTACAGTCTGAGCCATCTACTTAGTCCCATATTATTTTAATTATACCAAGTTATGGGGCACCTTGTGATAACTAGGCACATGTATAGAGGATATAACATCCATCCAGGGTTGTGAACGTTTCTGTCTTTTCAAACTTAATATATACTGATGAACACATTTAACTGCACACATATTTGGAACACTGTGAAATTCATTTACATGTGCACGATATGTGTAGATCATAGCAGCACTGGCTCCTGGGTCTCTGGGGAACCTTACCCAGACCGGAAACCCATTTATTCAATTACCATAGTCAAAATTCATTCATAATAACATGTAGGGTGTTGACTGACAAGCCCTTGACATCTGTAGACATCTTTATGAATGAGACAGAATTCCATCTCCCAAAACAGCCTCTCCATCTTTCCTGCCTTTCTACCCCACCAAAATCCCAAGCTTTAATAAATCTCACTTCTGGTACCCAAGGATGAGGAAGTGAGAAGAAAGTGGGGATGGGGAGAGGATTGGAATTCCATAGACTATGTGCTAAAAAATGTTACAAGCAATATTGTAATTCCTATCCTAACCCCCACAAGAAAATCCTACAGATGAAAATGACTGCAATTCAAAAAGGGTCTAAGGTTGGCCCAAGAAGGAAAGTGGTCGAGTCCTTGTATGAGTGCAAACTATTCAACACCAACAAGGAGCATCTGTGCACGGAGAGCCAATCATGTAACTGAAGTTCTAGATAGCAAAACAAATTTCTCAGGGTTTAATCCATTTAGTATAGACAAGCCAAATATGGTAAGTAGATGTTATGCTGTCCGTCTAAGCAATCCAGAGAGTGCTAATTTGTTTTTATAAGTACACATATGTCCACATTTTCATTTATATACGTGGTGTGTGTGAGAGAGAGAGACAGACAGACAGACAGACAGACAGAGACAGACAGACACAGACACAGACACAGACACACAGACAGACAGACAGACAGAGACAGACAGATGGACAGAGAGGGAGAGAAGGGCTATTGCGACTCAGTTTCTGACTTGCTAAGGAGTTGATGTCACAGCTGGGAAATGTATCTCCTCAGAGTCCTACACAGAGGGCGCAATTGACCAGCATCTCCAGGTGCTGCAGCTGACTTCACGCCCTGAGGCTACCCTTCCTACCAGCTGCATTTGGCAATGACAGCAGAAATATTATCAAGCCAGGCGGTCCATTTTGGTTTCTGTTCCTGTGATAAAATACCATGATTGTCTTAGGGTTTCTATTGCTGCAACAAAACACCACAACGAAAAAGCAAGCTGGGGAGGAAAGAGTTTATTTGGCTTACATTTCCACACACTGCTGTTCGTCATTGAAGGAAGTCAGGACAAGAACTCACACAGGGCAGGATTCTGGGAGCAGAAGAGGATGCAGAGGCCGTGGAAGGGCGCTGCTCACTGGTTTGCTTCCCATGGCTTGCTCAGCCTGCTTTCTTACAGAACCCAACGACACCACCCAACATAGGCTGGGCCCTCCCACATTGATCACTAATTGAGAAAATACCTTACAGGCATATCAGGGAGGCATTTCCTCAACTGAGGCTCTTTCTTCTTTGATGACTCTAGCTTGTTTCAAGTTGACACAAACCCAGCCGATACAGTGACCAAAGGTGACTAGGGGAGGAGAGGGTTTATTTGGCTTATATTTCCAGTAACATTCCTTTATCACGGGAAGACAGGGCAAGGGCTCAATACAGCAGCCTGGAGTTAAGAACTACTGCAGAAAGCACAGAGGAACATGGCTTACTGGCTGGCTCCCTGTGGTGGTGTGAATAAGAATAGTCCTTATGCTTAGGAAGTGACATTAGGAGGCATGGACTTGTTGGAGGAATTGAACCACTCTGGGTAGACTTTGGGGTTTGAAACGCTCATGCTAAGCCCAGTGTCTCTCTTCCTGCTGCCTGTGAATCCAAGTGTAGAACTCTCAGGTACCTCTCTAGCACCATGTCTGCATACATGCATGCCACCATGCACCCCACCCAACTAAATGCTTTTCTTTATAAGAGTTGCCATGGTCATGGTGTCTCTTCGCAGCAATAGAGTATTAACTAAGACAGAAGTTGGTACCAGGCGTAGGGCATTGCTGTTTCAGGCCTGGCCGTGTTGCCTGTTGGTAGAAGGTGGACTTGGATTAGGCAAACAGTTGAAAGGGCGAGAGAGATGGCTTAGCTGTTAAGAGCGATATCTGCTGTTCAGTTGTCCTGAGTACAATTCCCAGCAACTACATGGTGGCTCATAACTATCTATAATGGATTCTGGTGTGCTGAAGACAGCATACTCATGTAAATAAATAAATAAATAAATAAATAAATAAACAAACAAACACACCTTAAGGAAAACAGTTGGACACTTTAAGCTCGGCTTAACTGGCCACCCTAGTAGGAGCACGAAAGAGCGGTGCTGAGAGTGACTTGGATTGTGAGAGCCCAGCTCAAGAAGTCTCAGATGGGAAGAATATTAATGCGTGGCCTAGTGACAATTCTTGTGATAATTGGGATAAAGAATGTGGCTACTTTTTGCCCTTGTGTGAGAAATCTGCCTGAGGCTAAACTGAAGAGTTTGGGATTAATGGGATTGGCAGAGGACTTTTCGAAACAGCCTAGTATCGACTGTGTCCCATGACTACTGGTGGCCAGTTTTATGCAGATCTATAGTGAAAAGGAACACACTGAGCAAGAAAAAAAAAAAAAAAAAACAAAAAACAAAATGTACAGTTTGAGGAGAAAGTGGGCACCAGGAAGTGTGAACAAGTTAAAGAAAAGCCTAGGAATAGAGGAGATGCAACATCCAGCTAAACTTCCAACTTGTGAAAGGGAATTTTAGAAAAGCTTTGGGCCAGTCACAGCGGCGTACGCCTTTACTCCCAACACTCTAGAGGCAGAGACAGGTGGATCTCTAGGTTTGAGACCAGCCTGGTCTACAGAAAGACTTCCAGTACAGCCAAGCGTAGGCAGTAAAGGAAACAGCAAAAACAGAAATCTAGTGAAAATGTATTTGAACAAGGGGAGCCATGTTCTAGCCCCTGTAAGTTGAAGAACTTGGTAGCTTTAGCCACATGGATCTGGCTTTAGAGTCAAGGATACAAGGAAGGGATTATGGAATCTGAGACTAAGGAAAGTCGCTGTGGCCAGATGTGTGGCAGGGGTGTCCCCTGCATGGAGGCCCTGAGAGGCCATTGCAGGAAGCTGTGAAGTCAAAGCCTGGATTACCTTGGAGACCCCAAGATACTGGAGATGCCAGAGTCATCGGATATCTGCTGAGGAAAGCTGCTAATGGGGAGTGGAACAAGTCCAAGAGAAAGAAGTGTGTTGTAGTCAACAAAGCTGGAGACCTGGAGAGCATTTGACATTAGACATGGAGATGCACAGTTTGAGGTTTGCCCAGCTGGTTTTCATCCTTGTGGTCCAGTATCTCCTCCCTATACCCCCTTTACTCCCTTTTAGAACAGCAATGTACATTCTGTGCCATTGTATGTTACAAGTATGTGATCTGCCTTTTCAGTTGAATTTACAGAAGAATTACCATTAAGAACCTGCGTGAGTCTCAGAAGAAACTTTGGATTTTTAAACAGGGTTGAGACTGTTTAGACTACGGGGACTTTGAAGTTGGACTGAATGCATTTCTGCATTATGATGTAGCTACAAGCTTATGGGGCCTATGCAATGGAATGTGGTGGTTTGGAGGAAAACGGCCCGCATAGGCTCAGAGTGAATGGCACTATTAGAAGGTGTGGCCTTGTTAGAGTAGATATGGCATTGTTGGAGAAAGCATTGTTGGAGAAAGTCATTGGGGGTGGACTTTGAGGTCATAGTGCTCAAGCAAGGTCCAGTGTGATATTCTCTTTTTTTGCTGTCTGCCAATCTGGATGTAGAAATCTCACTAGCTTCCTAATACTATGTGTGCCCAAATGCCACCATGCTACCTAGCATGCTAACCATGAACTAAACCTCTGAGCTGTAAGCCAGCCACAATTAACTTCTTTCTTTTATAAGAGTTGCCATAGTTATGAGGTCTCTTCACAGAAATGGAAACTCTAACACAAAGAGTGAACCAAAATTTTATTTCTCTGCTTCTCTCCCTATGTCTTCTGTCTGTCTATAGTTTGTGGTCTGTGACTTGTCTATTGTGCCTGTGTGTTGTGCCAGCCTGTTGTATGTGCATCTAAACTCTTTTTCCTGTGTTTGTTGCTAACAAAGGGTTTTATTTTATATCTATTGAATAGCGATGAAAGCATGGTATGGAAAAGATATGAAGAATAGCTTTTTACAGAGTTTCTTTAACAGACTTTTACAAAGGAAAAAGTTACATTACTGGCCCCTACTGACCCAGAATGGCACTCAAAACCCAGAATAGCACTCAATCACAAACCAAAGTTATCAACCTCTATCCACTTATTGGTTACAACATTTATTTGGTTCAAGGTTGCTTTCAACCTGTTGGTGGCTTTCATCAAATGATTACCACAATACACATCACATATACACACACTATTCTGGGTCACAGGCATAGAAGAGCAAGTAAGTTAAAATTGAAGCTATGCATTAGCTTAGGTTGTAAAGTTGATTACATGGGAAACTCAAGGCACAGCATGGTTAGGCACATCACTTTCTTAAGTGGTTAAACTTAAACAGGGTGAGTAGGTTAAGTACATAGTCTTATATTAACGGGCAAAAGTTCAGTATGTTTTAAGATGAAAAGTTCAGTATGTTTTAAGATGAGAGGTATTTTCAGAAAAAAAAAAATATCACCACTTGGCCAGCCCAGTGGTCACCGAGGTTGTCTTTGAGGTGGTCAGCTGCAGTGTCCAGTCTGATCGTCAATGATAGTGATCACTTTTGTGGTCCTCTATATGATCAGCCATAGTGGTCACTTTACGATCACTGTCCTGGTCAGTTGTATGATCCACTGTGATGGCCAGCCACGTGACGGCCAGCCACTGTGGTCATTTTTGTGGTCACTTTGGTGGTCAGTTGCAGTGTCCACATTGCTAATCGGCCATACTGATTACTGCTATGGTCCCTTAGGCGGACAGTTCCTAGTTTCGCTTTTTGTGGTCAGTTTTTGGTTTGGTTTTGTGGTCAGGCTAACCTGATGGAGGCATTTTCTCTTCTGAGGTTCCATCTTCCCAGATGGCTTACCTTATGTGAAGTTGACATAAACCCAACCAGCAGCCCAGGAACTTTGGCCTGAGGAGTCCCTCTAAGGATTGCTGCTGTCTCTCACCTTACCTCCCTCCTCACTGCCAGAGGGTCTCTCCTGTCAACAGATCATTCCCAGTTCCCTGCTGGGGTTTGTGCTAGTGTGGGGACACTACGTTACAGTCAGTCGCTATGGAGATCTAGAGCTGCCCCAGATGATGTGAATAATCTGCACCCAAGAGGAGTGAGCAGAGCCACTCAGAAACAAACTCTTCTCTGGCAGGTATGAATGTTCCCATCAGGAGCAGAAGAACGACCCCTGTAAGGGCTGGGCAGTGACTCTGAGCGTTAGAACACATTTTCTTTTTGGTTGGTACCAGATGCTGTTTAGAGAGGCGTGGCACCCCACGCTGAGGACTGGTCACACTTCTGCAGTAGACTTTAAGTATTTTTTAAAAGATACAAGATACAGGTATATATATATATATTGTGGAGCACAACTGTAATCCAAGTTGGGAGACTGAGCCAACAGGATCTCAAGTTGCAGGCTAGCCTGAGCTACAGAACAAGACTGTCTCAAAAGAAAAACTATAATAAGCACACACACACACACACACACACACACACACACACACACACACGACTGTATTCCTGTATTCTTTCTTTGACCATTCACGGAATCATCAAACAATGAGCCCTAACTCTCTTCATCTTAAGGAGCCTGCAGTTTCACAGGGAACAAAGGAAGGGGACTGAGCGCTGTAAGAGAGTCCAAGTTTATCATAGGGAGAAGTTTGCTCTGGGAAAAGGATCTGTGTATACAACTCTGGGTGAGGAGTCTAAGGTACAGCATATATTTGCGTCTTAGGAATCCATCTGCATAACACCAAATAAACTCTTGGCTTTATATAATATCCTTAGTCCCCTTTGGTTCAAGATTGAGTGGCCTGGGCTGGGTTGTAGTCCATTGATGATACGTTTACCTAGCGGCTACCACACATTAGTTGGATATAGAGTCAAAGAAACCCTCTCACTTTATCAACTCCAAAGCAGTGTGGGAACTGAGAAACAGAAGATACAGGAGACACCAGGAGCTGTACTTTTCAGTTCTCAGTGACTGGTTTTCCACCTGACCACAGGGCCTATTTGTCTCCTCCGGTGTCAGGCTAGGACGATGTCACTCGGGAGACCAGACTGAAGGCAGAGTCCTCCTTCCTCTGGCTGACAGCCTGCAGCTGCTTCTTCTAGGAGAGTTACAAGTTTTAAGAGTACCCCGAGTTCCCTGAGACCCCCAAATGACGAGACTCATGTCCTTGCTTTCCTAAGCAATTCTAGATCTTCTCCAGCAGAGGGCGCGCGAGAGGAGCTGGTCGAAATGTGCACCCGAACGCATTAGTCAGTAAAACAGCAGCTAGGTGATCCCAAAGAAGCAGGTGATGGCTGCTGCTGCTGCTGCTGCTGTTTTTGCTCTTCCTCCTCCCTCCTCCCTCCTCCCTCCTCCCCCCTCCCCCCGGCCCTCGCTCGTGATTTTCCATCCCAGAGCGCAATGCCCAGCCCTTCCCTACTACTGATGATGCAGGAAACAGGCCCTGGAACACTATCCCAATCCAAAGTATAAGATGTCATGATAGTCACTGTTGAGGGTAAGACACTGAAGAACCACTTGGAGCTCAGCACTTTGTAGGGACCCATTGGGGAAATCTTTCACTGGTCACAGGTTTCTCTGCATATCTCAGAGTGAACCTCCATTTCTTACAATGCAGTTTGTTTTCCTTGCTCTCCCCCAAACCCCCTTGAGGGGAAACTGAGAGTTCACTGGGGGGAAATTGTTACCCTAGACATTTTTCAAACACTACAAGGTCACCAGGGTCTCCACTGAATAAAGCATGTTGTTTGAATGCGTCCAGACAGTATCATTAAGAATTGTTCAGCCAACATTTTATTCCTTTCATTAACCCCTCAAATATGTCCAAATGACCAATGGATTTATGAAAATATGCAAAAGGAAAGATTTTTTTCTTTTTAAATCATTGTTTCTAATTAAATTGATGGATTTATTTTGATTTGTTTCTCTCTGGAGGCCTGTGGAATCTGTCTTGATTGTTGAAGGGAATGCTGCCACCTGGCGGCTATGAGAGGTAGTATTCGCAGCTGACAGCTAGCTTTCAGCAAGCTGACCCACCCAAGGGTGTAGCCACTCCGAGGTGTAGCTCATCTAATGAATGGACAGGATGGGGGCTCTGTCCTGTCTTTGCTAGTAGACTGTGTCGACTTGACACAAGCTAGAGTCATTTTGGAAGAAGGACTCTCAACTTAGAAAATACCACCGCTAGGTTGGTCTGTGAGCAAGATTGTGGTGCGAGTTGTTGACTGATGATTGATGTGGGAGGGGTCAGATCACTGCAGGCAGGGCCACTTGTAGGATGGTGGCCCTGGGTGTGGCAGTAAGCGGCACTTCTCCATGGCCTCTGCATCAGCTCCTGCTTGGAGGTTCCTGCCCCGATAAACCCTTTCCTCCCCAGGTTCTCCTTGGCTGGGATGTTTCATCGCAGCAACAGTAACCCTGACTAATACATGTCCCTTGCCTTCGTGAGGGTGATTCTGAAAGTACCCCCCCCCCGTACCATCCCTACTTTCCTGCTGACTTCCAGAAGAAGAGCCAAGTCACATTGTCCTACATGAGAAGGACAATTTGGTGATTGTGATATGGTACCCAGTCTTTGGTCATCCATGAACATTACACCAGCATCCCTCCTTCCACTCAGACTAAGGGTCCACATAAGGGACGGCCTCGTAGTACCAAGTGACAAGGCAGAACTTGTTCTGTGGGTATTATTTTAAAATCCAAAGCATCCTCCCCACAGGCCTGTATTTGAATGCTTGTGGCACTAATTTGAAGGTCACCACACAGATGCTACAGTCAACCACCATAGGAATCACTACTGCTGACCACATAGATGGCCACCACAGGGACCACTATGACTAACCATCACAGTGAACACCTCAACTGACTTCCCTGATGACCATTACAGCTGACCACATTGAAGACTGCCATAATGATTGTCTTAGTTAGGGTTTCATTGATGTGAAGGGACAACATGACTAAGGCTACTCTTATAAAGGCAAACATTTAATTGGGGCTGGCTTACAGTTTCAGAGGTTCGGCCCATTGTCATTGTGGCAGGGAGTGTAGTAGAGTGCAGGAAGACATGGTGCTGAAGGAGAGAATTCTAATCTTGATCCACAGGCAGTAGAAGGGGTCTGTCTTCTATAGGCAGTCAGGAGGAGGCTCTGATTCCACACTAGGCAGAGCTTAGGAGACAGTGACACATTTCCTTCAACAAGGCCACATCTTCTAATAGTACCACACCCTATGACCAAGCATTCAAACACATAAGTCTATGGGGGGATCAAACATACACAAACTACCACATCCCACTCCCTGGCTCCCATAGGCTTATAGCCACAACATAATGCAAAATGCATTTAGTCCAACTTCAAAAGTCCCCATAGTCTGTCACAGTCTTAACAATGTTT
This sequence comes from Mus pahari, assembly GCF_900095145.1. Classification (NCBI taxonomy): domain Eukaryota; kingdom Metazoa; phylum Chordata; class Mammalia; order Rodentia; family Muridae; genus Mus; species Mus pahari. The sequence continues at coordinate 129,098,542 of NC_034592.1, read as the reverse complement.
AAAAGTTCAAAGTTTGAAGTCTCTTCTGAGATTCATGCAGTCTCTTAACTGCAATCCCCTATAATATCAAAATCAAAAACAGATCACATACTTCCAACATCCAGTGGCACAGGAGATGCATTATTATTCCAAACTGCAAGGAAGGGAGCATGGCGAGGAAATACTGGACCAAAGCAAGACTAAAAATCAGCTGGGCAAACTCCAAACTCTGAATCTCCACATCTGATGGCAAAACGTTCTTCAGATCTCCAACTCCTTTCAGCTGTGTTGATTGCACCGTATTTCTTTCTCTTGAGCTAGTTCCACTCCCAGTTAGCAGCTTTCCTCTGGCAGGTATCCTAGGGATCTGGCATCTCGAATATCTTGGGGTCTCCAAGGCAATCCAGGCTTCACCTTCACAGCTTCATGCAATGGCCTCTCGGGGCCTCCATGCAGGGACACCCCTGTCACACACCCGGTCTCAGCAACTTTACTTAGTCTTGGAGGTGGGGATGGAAGGGAGAAGGGAGAATTATTGACTCTAAAGCCAGAACTACGTGGCTGGAGCCGCAAGTCCTGCTGCTTGCTGGGACTGGAACATGGCCTCCTTACTCGATGACATCTCTACCATCTTTATGTTTTCACTGGTTTTCTTCATTGCAGAAGCTTGACTGTCCTGGAACTTGGTCTGTAGAACAGGCTGGACTTGAACTCAGAGATATGCATGCTTCTGTCTCCTGAATGCTGGGATTAAAGGGATGTACCACCACACTTATACCTAAGCATTTCTTTAATTCCTTTTTATTATAGATCTTAGCAGCATTGCTACTATACCTCAAGATGTGGGTTAAAGGCATGTGTCAATCCAGGTCAAGAAGGTAAGTCATCTCACCGCAAGATCAGGATCAAAAGTCTATGCCTTCCTGCCTCAAGGTCTGGATCATACATTCCCTCTATTTCTGGATTGTAGTTCATTCCAGATATAGTGAAGCTGATAACCGAGAATAGTCATCACATCTGGCCATAACAGTAGCTACTACAAACGATCACAAAAGTAGCCATTGTGACTACCCATCAGAGAGGATGCTACTGCTGACCACCAAAATGACCATGACAGTGACCAGAATAGCTGATCATCACAGTGAATACTAGAATGACCACAAAAGTGACCACTATGCCTGACCTTCATGATGGGCATTATAACTGACCACCAAAATAACTACTAAAGTTGACCATTGCAGTGCAAACTACAACTGACCACCAGAGTGCCTATGACAGTGACCACTATGACTGACCATCATAGTTGACTCCATCACTGACCACCAGAGTGATCACAAAAGTGACTACCATAGCAGACCATCTAAATGGACACTACAGCTGACCACAAAAGTGACCACAAAGGTGATAACTATGACTGATCATCATAGTAGACACTACAACTGACCACCAAGGAGACCACAACAATGGCCACTACCATCAGAGTGTATGCTATTGCTAATCACTAATGTGACCATGACAGTGACCACTTGGGTGACCATCACAGTGGACACTACATTACAAATGTCCACCAAAGTGACCACTATGACTGACCATCACAATGATCACTACAACTGACCCCCTCACTGATCATCATAGCAACCACTATAGCTGACCATTACCTTGAAAACTACAAGTGACCATTACAGTGACTCACACTGGTCACCCCACTGACCATCACAGTTACCACCATAGAGACCACAATTGCTGACCACCACAGTGAACACTACAACTGACCACTTTTATATCCCACATGATGATCCCACTCTAGCTGACCGTCACAGTGACCACCAAGTTGACCACCATAGTCACCTTTATTGCTAACCACCACAATGAATACTTCCTCACACAGTGACTATGGCTGACTATCACAGTGAACACTATAACAGACCACCTCAATGACCAACGTGGTGATCACTCTGACCAAAAATGGTAAATTTTTTTTCTGAAAATATCCCTCATCTTCAAAGATACTGAACTTTTGCCAGATAGTATAAGACTATGCATTTAACCTGCTGTTCTACTGTGTATTCACCTTGTTTAAGTTTAACCCATTAAAAAAGCAATGTAACTAACCATACTATGCATTGGATTTCCTATGTAATCAATGCTGCAAACTAAGCTAATGCATAGTTTCATCAATGTTAACTTAATTGCTTTTCTATGCCCCTGATTCAGAATAATGTATGTGTATGTGGTCTGTATTATAATCATGTACTGAAAACCTTGAAGAGGTTGAAATCAAACTTGAACCAAATAAATGTTGTAACCAACTAGTGGACTTTAGCAACAAAGGAAGACACAGATCACACACCTTCAATGGGCAGGCACAAAACTCAGGTACAATAGATAGGCAATAGGGACAGCTCACACACATACACAATAGATAAGCCACCGACCAAAAACTATAGAGAAACAGAAGACACAGGGGAAAAAGTTGAGAAATCAAACTTTGGTTCACTCTTAGTCAAATTAATCCAAGAGGAAGTCTATTGATCTTGTTGTTTCTTAATGCAACACTGGCATATTTTTGGTTCTCTCTCTCTCTCTCTCTCTCTCTCTCTCTCTCTCTCTCTCTCTCTCTCTCTCTCGTTTCCTTAATGCTTTAATTCATATGGACAATGATGGTGGGATCAGATCATGTCAAGGACTGCTAAGTTGTGCATACCTCTTAACCTCATGTCAAGACCCTGAAGATGAACTTGGGAGTGCGGTCAATAGACATATTTGTCCTTCCTAAGATGACCACTTGAGTAAGTCTAGCGTTGCGCGTTACAGATAAACCTTTCTCATAGTATTTTAAATTGAATTTCATGAATGTCAAATGCTACATATGAGTGAATATTGGACAACAGGCATACACTCTCTACAATGCCCAAATCCTTCTCTGTGACGGAAGCTATTTTATACTAACTCTCTAGGACCTGACTGGGATTCTGCATATTAACTCTCTAGGACTTGACTGGGATTCTGCATACTAACTCTCTAGGACTTGACTGGGATTCTTCATTTGCAGAATATGGACCCCAGGGCAGTTCTTACACACCATCCCTTTACTCGTACTTTTTACAGCCCACTCCTAGCTAATTGTATAGCTTCCTCCTGTTCTATCAGCCAATGTCATTCCTATACTTCCCATTTTCTATATATGTATCAGACTCTTTTACGTACACACCAGGGATCCCTAGGGGTAAAGGTCTCTTACTTTTATGGGTTTATCTCTTTTTGATCTATTAGCCGTCTTCAGTTGGATTTTAGGACATCTAAATGGCAGGGCATTTGCTGTTAGGTGAAAAGGGACTTACATATGACTAAGTGGAGCACAGGAGTGAATTTCACTGGATATAACTAGCTTAGTTTTTGTAGGAGTGGTTCTGACGCTCCTGTTTCCCAATTGGCTCATGATCTATCAGTGAAGATGCCATGGGATAATTGCTGGTCAGAAGGAATAGGTGGGACTTCCAGGTCCCTGCAGGCAAGCTAGTAGATGCAGGAGAGGAGGGAGGGTTTTTCTTTGGAGGTAGGCAAACCAACCAGCCACAGGCTGCTTCTCCAGGCAGGAGGATGGGATCTTGAGCTGGGACTAAAGGTAACTGAGCAACTAGAGCTAGGTAGGCTGAGAGGTGATGAGCTAAGAGTATTGGGAAGGGCACACTAGCCTTGGTAGATTGGAGGCACCCAGTCATGGAACCAGTAGGGCAAGTTAAAATCAAGCAACATGTGTGTCTGTATTTTTCATCCTCAGATCCAATATTCTCTGGGCAGGGGCTGACAGCACAGTCCACCCAGGGCTTAAGTCAGGGTAGTAAAAGCTACATGCCAACAAGTTTTACTTATGATAGAGGAGAAGTGAGTAAACTGATCAGTGGTCCAGGTGACTCCTCATAGTCCCCAGTGGTCGCCTGGCTCTCAGCAGATGACATTCTGTAAACCTAGAGATAGACACATACACTTAGTGTCAAACTCACTATGCTAGATGTCCATGCGGTCCACTGAGTGGCCTGAGGGCACTTGGGAAATCGACACAAGACACACACACATTTTTAGTACAGCTATATGATAATATTAATTCAGAAGAGAGATGTGACAGGCCCAAGGATTTGCTGTGTACATAGCACTTAGAGATGACAAATTAAAAATGGGTCATTAAAGAGATATTATAGTGTTCTCATCTGTAGTATAAAATATACCTGTTTGTATAGATTAAAGTTATATTAGTTGACTGGTAAATATGATGAGAGATAATAATAATGGGAAAATGAGAAAATATCATAAGATAATATGATATGTGCTTCAATCTGAGCCTGAAGGTCTCAGAAGCAGGGAGCCTTCTGATAGCATAGGAACCATCAGAGGGCAGGAGGGAGTGAGGGGTCCCAGCTGCAACACTGAGGCTGAAAAACAGGAGGTGTCTTAGTCAGAGTTCTATTTCTGTGAAGAGACACCATGTCTCCGGAAACTCTTAAAAAAGCATTTAAGCAGGGCAGTGGTGGCACATGCCTTTAATCCCAGCACTTGGGAGGCAGAGGCAGGCGAATTTCTGAGTTCGAGACCAGCCTGGTCTACAGAGTGAGTTCCAGGACAGCCAGGGCTACACAGAGAAACCCTGTCTTGAAAAAAAAAAAAGCATTTAATTTATCTGGGGCTTGCTCACATTCAGAAGTCAAGTCCCTTATGGTCATGGCAGGAGGCATGATGGCACACAGGCAGACATGATGCTAGAGGGGTTGCTGGGAGTTCTACATCTAGATGGATAGGCAGCAGAAAGAGAACGAGAAAGCCACTCCCCAAAGCCCACTTCCATGACAGACTCCCTCCAACAAGACACGACTATTCTAACAAGGTCACACCTTCTAAAACTGCCACTCTCTGGTGAACAAGCATTCAAAGCTAGGAACTTATGGGGGGGGGGCATTCCTATTCAAACCACCACAGGAGGCAAATTCTCCTTCCTCTGTTTTTCTGTCCTAGGTCTCAGTGGTTTGAGTAACGCCCACTCTTGCTGAGAAGGGCCTCAGCTTGACCTAGTTCACAGACTCAAATGCTCATCTTCCCAGAAACACACTCCCATGCACCTAAAAGTAAGTTTACGGGGACATCCATGGCTCTGTTGACACGGAGACCTGTCTCAGTAGCCTCTCATCTGGTTCACTAATAGTTCTTACAGAAGTGACATTTGTCTGAACAAGAGATTCTCTTAGCAGGGTGGAAGATCAAAGGCTAGCAGGCAGCACCAGCTCTGAGGATGGAGAGTCCCTGGAGGAGTTATTTCTATCGTATCATGTTTGAGAACGTTCTTCCTCTTTCAGGAGACTTGGAAAACACTTCAAGTTTTCATGTTTCGAAAGAAGCAAAGGAGAGAGAGAGAGAGAGAAGTAACAGCTTGTGTTCTCATGCTAATTATGTTACCCACAAACCTGTTTGCAGTGTCCCACACAGAAGACTAAGGGAATCCTGTCCCCAGTTGGTTTTTGACAGGTCAATAAAGTTACTGGTGGCAATGGCTGGACAGGGAGACAAAGGCAGGACTTTTAGGATTCCTGGGAAGGGACTGAGGAAGGAGGAAGAGGGATTTCTGCTATAAGGAAGGGGGTAGGAGACAGACCACGCCAGAAAGGTGAAGCAGGGACAGACAACAGCATGTAGGTGCAGGGGAAGTGACTCCAGGAGGGCTGCCCAGCAAGGGCCAGGGCAGCAAAGATAAAATATAGATTTAGTATTAGTTTAGGAGTATCGGAGGGGAGTTACGTGTTAGTCACATGGAGTTAGGGAGTGGCCCAGTCATTGAGCTGCTTAAGGTATTTAAAATAAAAGGCTGTGCAGATTGGGGCGGTAGTGAGAGGCGCATGCGCACCCGCTGGGGCGGTTAGAGTGGATTAAAATATTACCACTTCAGAAAGAAAGAAAAGAAGGAAACAAAAGGAGAAAAGAAAGGAAAGGAAAGGAAAGGAAAGGAAAGGAAAGGAAAGGAAAGGAAAGGAAAGGAAAG
>NC_034592.1:129077576-129091572 GCF_900095145.1 Mus pahari | reverse complement strand
AGTGTGTGTGTACTGGGACTGTGCGTGTGTGGAGTGTATGTGTGTACTGGGATTGAACTGTTGTTTTTGTGCATGCTATGTGAACACTCTACCACTGAGCTCCAGCCCCATTCTCAAATCTTTTTTTTTTTTAACAAAAGTTATTTATTTTTATTTTATGTGTATGGGTGTTTGTCTGCATATATTTATGCAAACAACATGTGTGCCTAGTGCCCACAGAGGCCAGAAGAGTGCACTGCAGCCTCTGGAACTGAAGTTACAGGTGATTGTGAAAAATATCTGTTCTTAAATCTTAATGAACTCTTTCCCATCACTTTGTAAATAGGAAGCAGAGAAATGGAGTGAGTCTTTTGAAACATTTTTGGATGAAGTACCACTATTTAATGGAAATGGGTTTGTCAAATCCCTGATCTAGATTGCTGAATTCATATTGTTGCCTAGTCCCCATAGTTTCCAGAGAGAATAATATGTCACTTGGGAGATGGGGAGAAAGTAGGAAGACCTGCCTGAGTACAGGCAGCATCTTCCATGGGCAGAATAAAAGAAGGGAAAACGAGCTAGGGCATACAATTTCCACTCTTCATGAGTGAGGACATCTGTGGCTTCTGCCATTGCCACACACATCACCACACTCAGCCTCCGCAGCCATGCCATGTGGACTCTCACCAGAGAGCTTCCAAGCTTCCAGCATCCAACGGGAGCTTCTAAGGCTTCCTGCCTGGTTTTCTACCTCTCCAGCAAGCAGATGGCCATTGGTAAATGGTCTACCCTAGTATGGTGCAAACCAAGCCAATAAACTCTGTTTAGAGAGACTGGGGGTGGGGGTGCTGGCTAGTCTTATGTCAACTTAACATAAGCTAGAGTTATCTGGAAGGTCGGAACCCCAATTGAGAAAATACCTCCATAAGATCCAGAGGTAGAGCATTTTCTTAATGAGTGATTGATAGGGGAGGGCCCAACCCAGAGTGGGCGGTTCCATTCCTGGGCTGGTGGTCCTGGGTTCTATAAGAAATCAGGCTGAGCAAGCCAGGGGAAGCAGGGAGCATCCCTCCATGGTTTCTTCGTTAGCTCCTGCCTCCCAGTCCCTGCCCTATTTAATGTCTTGGCCTGACTTCTTTTGATTATGAACAGTGATATCAGCAGTGTAAGGCAAATAAACCCTTTCCTGCCCAGCTTGCATTTTGGTCATGGTGTTTTATTGCAGCAACAGAAACCCTGACTAAGACAGGGTTGGAGAGAGAAAGTTTGTTGATTTTTTTCAATAATGAATCCTGACTAATACTTGTGGCTGCAAAGGAAGTTGTTGTTCCAGTTCATCTGTTGCTATGATAAATACCATATGACAACCCCCCCCCCAAAAAAAAGCAATTTCGGGAGGAAAGAGCTTAATTCAGCTTGCAGGTTATAGTCCAAGCAAAGTCAAGGCAGGGACTAAAGCAGAGATCATGGAGGAATACTGTACACTGCTTCCCCTGGCTTGCTCAGACACCTTTCTTATACATCCCAGACTCACCTTCCTAGGGATAGTAGCATCCATGGTGAGCTGGGTCCTCCTGTGTCAAGTAACAACCAAGAAACTGCCCCATATACATCATCATCATCATCATTATTAGTTTCCTCTTCCCAAGCGTGTCGAGTTAACAACCAGGATTAGCCATCACAGGCTAGCCTAGTCTACACAGTGAGTTCCAGGACAGTGGAGTTGCATGGTGAGACTGTCTGAGAGAGGGAGGGAGGGTCCGAGAACCATAGCGGCTATATTTTAACTGAGGGGGGAAGACAATGTACTAAGGTAGAAATGAAGAGTGGATGGTGGGTAGGCAGGCTGATCAGTCTCAACTCTTTATTTTAAGAAATGCAGACTNTTTTTTTTTTTTTTTTTAGGTCATGGTGTAACTGCCCCAGCAAGAATGAAGGGGTTGTAACAATTTGTGCCCCACCATTTGGCTACTGGACTGTTGAAAGAATGGGCACCAACAAATTGGAACATCCCCCAGAGCTGCATGCTGGTAGAAGGAAAATCCTGAAGCCTGCTGCCAACCAGAGCAGGGTCTTGTCTCCCAGAAGGAGATTTTTACACCATTCTAACAAGCTGACAACCACCTTGCAGGTGAGGCTGGTCCTGGGGTGATAGACACTAGGACCGCTTAGAACCGTGGTTGAGAACCCTGTCATCTTATGACATCAATGATACACTTGTGGGTCACTAGACCTCTTTATTCCTCATTCCAATGTGGTGGAAAATCTCCCTTTTTCTGCTTTTTTGTTATTACTTTTATCTGTTTAATTGGTATATGGAGGACAAGGAATGAAGCCTGGCTTGTTGGGGCTGCCAAAATCCAGGCTCTGACCCCAACAAAATCGGTAACAGTGAGGGATCATTGGCAAGTTCTGAGTGGAGGAGGGAGGTGATTCAGTGTAGAGAGGGAAGATGGCAGAGTACCTGGAGAGGAATAAGCAGAGGGCTCTGCAGTAGGAGGCCACAGAAACAAACATGTACCTCCATACCTTAGCCTCCAAGTGCTGGGAACCCCAGGCTGCTGGATGGAGTGGCTTTAACAAATACCCTCCCTCAACTCCAAGACTTGAAATAACCATCCAGTCGACCGATCACATTTAGACTGAATACGAAAAGCAATGCCAGCATTCCTTAGTAATGTTGCCTCATTACCATGGCATACTACATATTTAAAACAAGCAATGTTACGTGACTGGAGAATTGCCTGAGTGAGGGGCGCTGCTCCTAGAGGACCTTCTCACAGAGAGAGCCAAATGAATCACAGAAGACAGGTTAATGGGGTTTTATTGATCCCTGGGTACAGGGAAGATAGTGCACCTTGCAAGAAGGGACAAGGCCATCAAATCAGAACAAAGAAGCTTCAAGTCTTGGATGTGGTTCTTATTGAGATTGGTATAAAACTGCATTCTGCCCAGGATGGCTTGAAATCTGTCCTCCCATCTTGTCAGACCAATTGAGGAGGAAACAATTAACTGCCTTCCATTAGCGTTGGCTTAACTGCTCAGTCAGCTGAGGACTAGTCAGTGTAGCCCACACTTGAATGTGTTTGATGTAGGAGATAGCTAAGCACATTCATTGAAGAATTTACTCTTAGGCTTTGGGCCAGGGAGGCACAGCTATCCACTGCCATCAGGCCCTGTCCCTTGACATCTCCCTAATGTCACAGTTACACGTCCCCACTGTTCTTCTCATTTGTTTTCATCTAAGCAGCAGCAACCCCCTGAAAGGGTTATCCTGTGTAGCCATGACCAGCACTAGCAACAGCAGCAAACTTCTCGACTGATTCAAGTTTCTTCTTTGTGTGTAGTTCTAGCTTTTTTTAAAACTGTCAGATTCTAAGGTGGGAAAGCACACATTTAAAGTATTGCCACTTTGAGGGGTTACCTTCCTGCTCAATTCCTTAGCTCCATACCTTCTGACATCATTTCCTCCTCTGTTCTTTACATTCGAGTGCTGTTTTCTGTTCTTCTTGTTGTTGCTGCTGCTGCTTTACTTTGTTTTTGCTTGTGATAGAGTCTTGTTATATAACATATATCCACTTCAAACTCAAGATTCTCCAGAGGTCAATTGTGGGGTGTCTTCCTCTATTGCTTTCTTCCTTTATTTATTTATTTATTTATTTATTTATTTATTTATTTAGTGACAGGGCTTCTCTTTGAACCCAGAGCTCATCAATTGGGCAGACTGGTTAGATTGGTTGGACAGTGGACCCCAGTGATACACCCACTCTGCCTCCTTTGTGCTGGCAGTACAAGGATGCACTGCCACACCCATCTTAAACTGGATGCTGAGGATCCCAGCTGAATTCCTTGTGCTTGTGAAGAAAGCGCAGTAACCACTGGGCCATGTCCTTAGCCCAAGTGTTCTCTCACTGAATCAGATTGCAAAGCCTCTTAAATTTGAGTAGTGGACAAACTGACTTGGGGATTTGTCATCCTTAGCATGCCATCATTAACTCACCTGGAACCACGTTTCTGTCACTGAGATGTTCACAGTCTTTACATCTGAAAAAAACCAAAGCTCATCCACACAAGATGCAACACTGAAGGAGCAGATGAAGCATATGGACCAGCGTGCACAGACTTCACGGAAACCACAGTGGACTCATTGTTGATCCAAAGTGATATCTAAATAAAGTCATTGTGACACACTCTGGGTTTTTGACTGTTATGTAGCTGGGTTGAAAATATTGGTAATTTTGAGATCCTTTTAATGATTTCCAGAGACAAAGGGATAGAGTATTTGAAATTGGGATTGTTCTGTAAGCAGCTTTGACTGCCTGGCTTGACCGTCTACAATAGGAATGTTTACAAGTTTAGGGTTTATGTTAGAACTGTAAGAATTTTCTCTTTATGAAAGGACACATAAGTGGCAAGATTTAGTTTATAGTAATTAATATTAAAAGAAAAAAAGCTGGCACTAGGAAGGGGAATGACTTGAAATGACCTCTTTGCAGGCTACGGAGGCCTCTGTGGACTTCTGCCCAGGAGCAGGTGGTCTCCTGTTGACTACTTAGAGAAGGGGAGATGACTTAATATCTTACCCTTGCCCCAGACTCATTCCCTCACAGCAGTGTGACTTGCTTGTTTAAGCCCCATGAAGATATACTATTTGAGGATGTAAAGGCCTAATTTGGTGGAGAGACACTAGAGAGATGGCTCAGATAAAACCTTTGCACAGAGAACATGAGGGTTAGAATTCAGGTCCTCAGCACCACATAAATACCAGGTGGGCACGGAGGCCTCCCTGTAATCCCAATGTCCAGCAAGCTGCATAGGGTGACCTGTGAAACTCTGGGTTCTATTGAGAGACCCCGTTCCACATATATACATATGCACATATACCACACACATGCAAAAACAAGCAAACTCAGTAAATCCTGGTTTTACACAGATGTATTGGTATAGGCCTACAATCCCAGCTCTTATGAGGCTGAGGGTAAAAGATTGTGAGTTTGAGCCTACCTGGACTACACAGTGAGACCTAGTGGGGCTGGGGGTGGGCACAACACCTCAACCTCCAAACAAACAAAATTCCTTGTTCTGGTCTTTAATAACTGGGACTCCACTGCCAGACAGCTATTGAACACTGATGCAGGCCATCAGAGCAAGCACAGGGCAGCTCTTTACAGCACAGTCCTGTTTTTAAAGATAACACTCCATCTCAAACTCTGCATTTCTTGCAGAGGAAGGAAATTGTCACAGAGCCACATAATTCCAGAGGACCGAAGGGATCAGTAGGCTCACAAACACTTCCTTTTTTCAGGAATCACATGGCAATTTTATCTCTTCCATGGTGGGTGCACTGTATGAACTTGACCTAAGCAGGAAACACCTCATTTCCCTTGATTTTGTCGCTCCATCAAGAACTTACCTTCCAGGAGCTAGAGACATGGCTCAATGGTTAAGAGCTAACAGTTCTTAAATTCACAGAACCCATGTAGTGGCTCACAGCCATTTGTAACTCTGTCACTCCGAGTCAGGAACAAACTTCCCTGAGATAACTCATCAGTTGGGCAGGGTACATCCACCTAGTTCTGGAAAAAGGCATTTACCACCATTAGCTTTTTAAAGGCTTGTTGATTCTCCTTGGGTTTCCAAAGATAAGTAAGCCTACCATTTCCCGGATGTCTAGTGGGGCCTGGTCCTCAGGGAAGTTCATATCTAGCTCTGGAATGATCTAGAGAAAAGCATCTTTTAGCTTGGGGTAGGCTTAATTCTCTAAATAAACACTGATTCAAAATTTCCATACTGAAAGAGCTTAGGGGCAGCTATCTGGCTGAAAGAAGGATTAAGGGACTTCAACTGGAGCCTTCTCAGTATGTCAAGTGGCCCAACATCGCTTGAGTTGTATGTTCCTTTGGGGTAGCTTTGGAGAGGCACAAGTAGATATTACAAGGAAACTAAAGGATGCCACCCGTTGGCACCATCCTTCCTCATGACCCAGACATCCTATAGATAAAAGAGTCAGGCAAGAATGAGGCTATCACAAAGCCAGTGCAGAGAGACTTGACTTCATCTGGTTTGTTTTTGTAGGCCAACCGGGCAGTCTCCATTAGAAAGAATAACAACCGCTGCAGGGTGCAGAGGAAGAGCTGCTGTTTTAACTGTTATCATTTCTATAAAATCCCCAAAGCAGGCCCTGCTATCCAGACCCAAGCCTGCATCCCCAGATGGTTGTGGCTATAGAAATGCCTCCATCTGTCTAGCCGTGAAACCATGTTTATCACGTCATTGGCCCATCTGCAGAGATTGTGGAATTTATGACTCTCAATAGTTCCCTGAATGGGAACAGATGTTTTATCAGAAATTCATTGTCGAAGAGAAACATTTAATACTGGCAATTAGCAAAGAAAAAAGAGGTCAGACTACCCAATTCAAATGGAAATTCTTCTCCTCAGGATGCGTGTGACATTAAGTCACATTGACATAAAGCGAACTGAAACCTCTGCTTTCTTTTTCTGTGTGGATCCAGGAGAGCCCTGGCTGTGATTTGGAGAAAGGAGAAGGCTTCTGTCAAGAGCATTAACACACACATGCACACACACACACACACACACACACACACACACACATGCACACATGCATACCAGTGAAGAGATGAGCCAAACACCTGAACATCTACTTGGGGAACAGCTGTTGGTATTATGGGATATTACAGCTAATAACCACTAGATTTCTCCCAAGTATTGGGGTGCCTCAGCTCAGAATCTAGGATGAATGACTATGGAGGTCCAGTCCAAATCTTATCACCGCATGGCTCACTTGATGATTCTTCAGTTCCATGGCTTCTTCACTGAGTTCTGAAGTCAGACACAATATATAGATACATAAAATACAACAGTTGATACTGTGCTGCCATACTTTGAGTATGGTTTTGGCCTTCTAAGTGTGTATTCAGGGGCAACGTGTGGGCAGCCAGAGAATAACACAGTGCAGCACACAACTCACAGAGATTTGCCTGCCTCTGCCTCCCAAGGGCTGTGATTAAAGGCATGTGACACCATGGAGAAGCACAAGAGTTACCTTAATTGGATTATGTGTACCCTGATTTTTGGTTCAGAATAATTACATTGTTCACATTGTTTCTGTGAGGGTATTGTTGGCTGAGAATAGTAATGTTAGAATCAGTGAGCTGAGAAAATCACCTTCTCTAACGTAGCTGGGTCTCATCTAATTGGTTGAAGGTTTGCAGAAAGCTCAAAGCTTGAATTTTCTCAAAGCCAGGTGGGACCTCTCATTCCCAACAATTCCCTGGAATTGAATCACTGGTTTCTCTTGCATTTTAACTCAAATGACTACACCAGCCTTCCAACTGGAACTATATACCATTGGCTTCCTGAGTCTCTTGCTTGCCTGCTTTCCTTGAAGATATTGGGACTTCCCAGATCCCATAGATGCATGAGACAATCCATTGCAATAAACCATATCTATCATCCACTATTTGCCATCTATCTGTCTATCATCTATTTATAACATGTCATCTGGCTATCAATCACCATCATCAACATATCCACGTCACACTGATTCTGTTTCTCTGGGGAACACTGACAAATACAAATGTTGACATTCGCCACTATGAAGTCATCTCTGGGATAGTTCAAAGTGGGAAGTGGTACATATAACTGGTTAGTGCTTACCCAAAAGTACTGGGGGCTATAGATCTTCTAATATCTTACTTATTATTTAGTGGAAGGATAAATAAGAAAAATCAATAACTTCCTGTAGAAAAGAGACTCAACGGGAGGGGAGACATGATAGAAAGTAGCACGCATCATCTCTTCAGCTGGCAAGCATGAAGCAGAGAGAGCAAATGGAAATGCTCTAGCTCATAAACTTCCAAAGCCTGCCTCCAGCGACATTCTTCCTGCAGAATGTCTTCCTAACCTCTCCCCCCCAAACGGTGCCATCAACTAGGAACCAAGTGTTTATACAAGAGCTGATGGAGGACTTAATTATTCAAACCACCTCAGGGACCATGTTAGAACAAGATAAAATCTTGTGTTGTCTAGCTTGATGCTCTGCAGGACCAAAGAAGCAGGATATTTGACGCAGGAAGAGGACAAGAGGCTGTTGGCTTTGAGCTGAGGTTCTGTCTGTTGACCACACAGTCATACTCAATGTTGCTTCCTGAACAAATGGCTGAGTAACTCAGCCTTGGAAGAGAGGTTGACGCTGGTGACTCTACCTAAAAAGCAAGTGCTTCTCAGATTGGCATAAGTCTGTGCTATGGAATGAAAGTGTTGCTATGGACAAGAGATGGGGCAATCCAAGTCAAACCATGCTCCCACTAAGCCCAGGAGATGATGAAAATCAAAAAGGCAGAAAATCATACAGACCTGGAAGCCTGTATGCAGAATCCGGCCTCCCTGAGCTTCTCAGGAGTAGCTGTCCATGATGTCTCAAGAGAAAACATGAACCGAACTTGTACTGCTTGTGTAGCTTGAGATTGTCACAGACTTTCTGGAAAGGGTGGACATCACCCACTGTGGTGACATAAAAGAGGTTAATAGGCATCTCGCTGACTAAGCTAAACCCAGACACAGGAACTAGCCAATCATTTGCAATGAAGTCTTCAGAAATGGGTCAAAGAGACAAAGACTTGGTGTTGTGGATAGCCCTGGGGCTAATTATATTTGATGTTAATTCTGTTCTGTGAGTGGTTGTGAACAAGGAATGAGTCAGCACTCAGGTGATTTCCTGTAAATTTCCTGCTTCCCACCTTAATTTGTAAAATAAAGGAGAGCTGGTGATTGGGCAGATAAAAGGGAAGATGGAGCAGAAGGTGAGGAAGAGAAGGAGAAAATGGAAGAGGGAGAAGAAACAGAGGAGGAGGAAGAAGAAGAAAAGTGGAGCAGAAGCACATGGCCTAGAGAAACCGCAAGTTCTAAGGGGTCTCATAGATGTGGAAGATGGTAGTGTAGCTGTAGATCTGCCCAATCTAGGCTCACAGCATGTATTCATGAGTTGAGTTTTCATTGCCGGGCATAATTGGGTTGGAGATTTACTGCAACAACATGGCACCTACCCAGGTCTCAGAAAGTCCCCTAGGATGGGACAACCTAAAGAACTGTTCCCAGGGAGATCTTGTACCCATTGTCCAAATGGTAAATTCTTCACTAACATCCCATATTGAATGCTGTTCTCTCTCTCTCTCTCTCTCTCTCTCTCTCTCTCTCTCTCTCTCTCTCTCTCTCTCTCTCTCTCTCTCTCTCTCTCCCCCTTCCAACGGATACAGATTTTCTCATGGTCTGCTACTCAGATCACAAAGCCAAAGAGTCCCAGGGATCTACAACTTCTCTAAGCCCAGCACCTCATGGAAGAATCCAGGCTCTCTTCCTTGACAAATCACATCAGAAGCACCATGGAATATTGATTCCGGGTGCCAACTCAGCTAGATTAAGTACTAACTGAGAATAAGTAAAGCCTTATTTCTGGGTGTGGCAGTGAGAGCCTAGCAGGCAAGTTGGTAGACATCATAGGGAAGGCTTTCCCTCAACCAGGCAGGCACTGTGCAATCTACTGTAAGTGCGTAGATCGCTGGAGCTGAGATAGACCCTTCTTCTCCTGTACTTGAATATCAGAATGTCAGACTCTGCTACATCTTATCTGGGATCCAGGACTCCCTAAGCCAACGAGCTCTGGAATCATAGGTTTTGGACCTTGAACAGGAAGTTCCATCCTTATCTTTCCCATTCTGTGGCGGTTTTGGACCTGGTCTAGGCTGGAGGACTTGACACTCCAGTCTCCAACTTACAACTGGCCTATTGTGTGCTTCTGTAGTCATACAAGCCAATTCTCCTATGAAAGATCCTCTTGTTTATCTTTATGTGTTTCTTTTCTTTTTAGTTCTGTCTCTTTACGGAACATGGTTAGGGCTGCGCGGAAGTGATCCAGAGTTGTGGACACAGATAGCACAGTAGAATCCGGCTGTTGAATCCTGAAGAGCCAAGAGCAGCTAGAGGTTGAGCCTTCATGGGGCAGCTGATGTGTGAGTGTAATCTGAGCTAGCCTACAGTGGTCTCCTCACAAACTCTGTCCCCTCAGAGTTCAGAGTTTTTAAGGGTACTCTTAAAAAAACAGTCCAAGTTTTCAGGAAAATGATATTACTCATGTGATTGTATCTCTAGGCCATAGATATCAGTTCTTTAAACACCCTGGGTCACTTTGACCATTGAGCCTTTGTCTCTGCGTGCAGCCTGGCTCCTCCAGGGCACCCTCTCTAAGGCAAATGGGTGGATCCATCTGGCATACATATGTTTAGGTAGACTAATAGTACATTCCTTATTCTGAACCAACAGTTAATATTTCATTTTCAATATCCATGGCCCAACGCATATAATGGCCTCATTATATGGCACACATAGGCACAATCTCCACATTCATAAAGGATCTGCAGGGTTCAGGTTGTCCTTATGACTTTTGTGAGGATTTGCAAAATCTTTAGGAAAAACACCACAGTTTACAGACTGTCTTATGCCCTTCATCTTTGTTACACTCTCTGCCAATCATAAGGACATTTTAGAGAGTCCCAACTATCGCACACAAAGTGATTGCTGTAATGAACTAAGGAGTTCAACCCAAAGCTGGGGAAGGCATGCTCTTATCTTTTTCCCCTTCTTCAAGGCTACTTCTCTGTCTGCCTTTGCTTCTCATCTCTCCTGAGTGGTGTCTGTGCTACTGTACCCTCTGAAATGCAGGAAAGAATGGAAAAATAAATCCTTTGTCCAGATGAAACTCCCACATTATTGACTGCATGGCATCCTGTCTCAGTATATCCTGGAGGAAAGCAAGAAGAGATCTGTCTGTCTGCTGTGGACAAGAGAAAGTCACTCTGGGGCCGGGAAGGAAGTTCAGTATGACATCAGTTCAGATCCCAAACACTTATATAAAAAGCCAGGCACAGCAGTGTGCAGATGAAATCCCCAAGGTTAGGAGGGCAGAGACAGGGGGATTCTGTAGGGTTTGTTAGCTAGCCAGTCTAGCCAATTAGTGAGCTAGCTCCAGGTTCAATGAGAGACTCTGACTCAAAGATAAAGGGGCGGACCAAAGAAATGGCCTGGAGATGGCGGTAGGGTGGGCAAATCACTTGCCATCAAGGCTAGATGATCCAAATTTGACCCTGGGATCTGTAAAGTAGAAGGAGGGAGCTCACCCTACAAAGTTGCCACTGACTTCCACATGTGTGGCATAGTGTCTACATGCTCTGCCGTTATATACACTAATGATAATGATAATAATGATAATGTTAATAATAATAATAATATAGAAACTAACAAGTTTGAGACACTATTAAGGAAGACATCTCCACAAAACTTTGGCCCTTCATGTATGGGTTTATCAACACACACACACACACACACACACACACACACACACACACACAAGAAAAACTCACCCTGGCTATGTTTTTTCTGGCAGTAAAATGTTTTCTGGCTTCAGAATTGTTACAAATCCTCGGTTTTAGATACTAACCAAGAAGACCCGCTCTTAGTCCACTGACCCATGACTTCCAGTGGTCCATGGACCAGTGGTGTTGGAGCTTATTGGAAATGCAGAATCTTAGTTCCTCCCCTGTTATACCAAAAGAAATCTTATTTTAACAAGAACCCCAGATAACAAAACCTGATATCTTCAGAAATAAGTAACTAAATAAACCCAACAAAACCCTCTCTGTTAAATGTTCCAAAAAGACAAAGTCAATGGGCTATTTTAGACAGCTTGGAAGTGGGGAAAGAGTGTCAACTCTCAGGTTATTTCTGCAGTTTCTAATACTCTAAAATCCCTTGAATGTGGGCTTGGAGAGGTGGCTCCATGGTTAGGATCACTTGCTACTCTTACAGAGGACAAGGGTCCAATTCCCAGCACCCATGTGATAGCTCATAACCATTCATAACTTCAATTCGAGAGGATCAAATGTACTCTTTTGACCTGTGCATGTACTGGGTATGCATGTGGTACACAGACAGACATGCACGCAGATACATATTAAAAAGCAACACAAAAACCTAAAAGGCCGATTCCTTAGAGATCCCAGTGAAAACTAGAAATTAAGGGACACAGTCTAGCAAAGCTTATGTTTAGTGTGTTCTTTGCATGGGGACCGAGGGTATAGGGAGAACCACAGGTAACACTAGCCCTTATGATCTCACTGAATGCCACCCCAGGGCCAAGAACTCAGAAAGCCTAGAGGTGACAAGGACATCAACCTTGATAAGCTCAGTCACATGCCACAAATTCATATTGCTGTTTAAAATGATTTTCTTTTCTTGGAAATATTTTTTGTTCCTTCTCTTTTTAAATTTGATTTTGTAGAACAGAGAAATCTACCCCAAATAAATATATTTATCTTTCACTACTGGAAAAATGGAAGGCAGACACAGTAATTCCTACAGTGTTCTTTCTGTCTTGCTTACGTTATTCCCCAGGAGTGAGCATGTCACTAGCTCATGACAGCACTCAGGGTTTCCTCATTTGATCTGCAACAGTGACATCAGCAGTTCCCTCTAGGCCAGTCATTCTCAACGGGGTGGGGGTGGGGGACTTTCTTTCCCCATACCCTTAGGGATATTGAACAATGCTTTGAGACTTTGGAAGTTTTACATCTGGGGCTAAGGGGAGGGGGGCTGACATCTGTACCTAAAGACAAAGGAACTTGACAAGGGATCTACAGAGCACAGAACATCTATCAACCAAGAGCTGACTACAAATGTACAAAGTGGAGAGGTTGAAAATATCCTGCCCTAACCACATCCCATAGCCACCGTAATGATTATTCCACAAGGATACCCCCAGACTTCCCTGCCCAAATCCACCCACACTTCTCTTTCATTTGGGAAGACATGAGAATTTACCAATCACATTTATTAAGTGCATTTCTGGATGTGCTTTATTTGGAATTTCCACCAGGTCATTTATGCCTTATACCAGTCTTAGGAGCTATTAATGGAAGTCAACAGATAAGGAAACGGAGACCCAGAGGTAAGGGGTAAAAGCAGGATTTGCACCCAAGCACACTGTCTGTAAAACTCTCTTAACACACTCAATTCAGATTAGTAAATATTTGCAAGTGTTCTCAGGAACAGAATTTCCATAGCCAGATAGTTTATTGCACCATATCTGAACCCCAGGAGCTGTGGGCATGTGGACAAGGCCTTCCCCCCTCGGTACAGAGTGCTCTTTCACAAATACCACTTTGTCCCTGGAGCCTGGCAGATTATGGGAAGGGAAGGAAGAGAGCTGGTGTTCATTCTGGGAAATAGGGATGTCTGTGTAAGAAAGTATGCTGCCGTATGAGAGCCCAGTGGTGTCTGGCATAGTGGTGGGTAATGGTAGAGAAAGCTGCTCACAGTGTGGCTAGGAAGAAAATAAGATAAACAGGCAGAACCTCATTATCCTTTCAAGGGCGTGGCCTCTGGTACCTAACCTCTTTCCTTTAGGCTCCATCTCATAAAGGCTTCTTTCCAACAATGCCAAGCTGAGGACTGAGCATATGAGACTTGGGGGACATTTCCAGTTCAAGCTATAACATCATACATCTGACATCTGAGGAGGAGGAGGGAGAAGAGGGGAGGGGGAGGAGGAGGAGGAGGAGGAGGAGGAGGAGGAAGATTGAGGATAAAGAAACAAAGGAAGAGAAGGAAGCTGGTCATGGTGGTATATGCCTTTAATACCTGCACATGGAGAGTAAACTTTGTGATCCAAGGTCAGCTTAGTCTATATGGTGAGTTCCAACCACATAGTGAGACCCTATTTCAAAAACAAGGCTGTTTGACAATAAAATACTATACTATCTGATTCTTACATGTATTATAGGCTTGAATTGGTATCTGAGGCAGGAAAATTGTTTCTTTGCACCCAAACTAGACTACATGGCAAGACTGTCTCAAAGGGGAAGAACAACAAAAACAAACAAAATAACCTCAAAACCCAAACAATAAACACACACACACACACACCACACAGTTGTGACACATAT
>NC_034592.1:129041573-129077427 GCF_900095145.1 Mus pahari | reverse complement strand
GTGCCATGTGCGCCACCATGCTCCCTGTCATGATAATGGACTAAGCCTCTGAAATGGCAAGAAAGCTTCCAATTAAATGCTTTCCTTTATAATGCCTTCGTTATGGTTTTACAGCAATAGACCAGTAGCTAAGACAGTGCAGTTCTAGAGGCTCTAAGTAGAGGTTAACACAAATACAGCATCAACGCAGGAAAGGAATATGGAAAGCAAAAGTCAATTGTTTTTTAAAATGTGCCTTTTCCAGGTGATGAGCCCCTCTCTGCCTCTTTCAGCCAGTTCATCTTATCTGTCTTCCAGACAACTTGGTTAATCTGACTTCCAGAGAGCTTGTCTTGTTTGAGAGTGTCTCTCAGCCGTTCTGGTTGACTACGTAAGTGTGGGGATGGAGGAGCCTAGTGTGTCTGGCCAATCTGAGGGACTTCTGACACTTCTACGTTGTTTAATTCCAGAGCCATAATGAGCCTCCTTTCACACCATCCTGAGTCTTAACAATCTGTAGGTTGGGCTGTACCAACTTGGAGAAAGTTGGTGCACAACATCCACTGTACATCAATTATAATACACTAAATTGCACTAAATACAGTGATTTCACTGTCACTAAATTATAATACAGTATTCTTACTACAGCTGGGGAGCTAATGTTGACATGCTAATTAAGCGCACTGTTTACTTGAATGCCTTTAGTTTTAACCTCATGCATTTTTGTTCTAGATCCCATCCAAAATACATTATATATAATTAACCATGTCTCATTATGCAGATCTTTTAAAAATAAAAATGTTTCTTTTTAGAGAAAATTAAATTGAATTTTTTGAGATACATGAATACTACATTTATATCATTTCCACCCTCCTCCCTCTGCAACACCTTCTATGTCACTTGAGGAAGTGATGCTCCCCTAAAAGAAGCAGATACTAACAAAAACCCCAGTGACAAACATGGGAGATCTCCCTTCTAGTTGATGGTCAAGGGAGTTGAAGAGACTCCCAAGATAACATAGGCTGTTTCTTTTGCTCTTGGTTACTCCCAAGAACTCAAAAGTAAATCCCTGTTGCTGAAGACACCACACACTTTGGATACCCTGGAAGAACGTCCCTATTCCTTCTCAAATTCATAACATCTTCTTTAGTTTGTGTGTGTGTCTGTGTGTGTGTGTGTGTCTGTGTGTGTGTCTGTATCTGTGTGTAAATAAAGTCTGTTTAGTATTGCTATAATGTATATTTGTTTAGAACAGACCCCTTGGGGTTGGATAACCACCCAGGGGTTGTCCCTGGAGAAGGTTCATTTTTCCCTTTCTTAGCAGTGATTAATTGCCTGTAACTCTGCCTGTGCCCCTGTAACTAGGGGTAGGAACTGTGAGATTTTCCCCAACCACATTGACATACCAACTGCTCTTGACATTGTGTAGGTCTCATTTGTACAATCTCTTTGGAGATCCCTTTCCTGTCACATATAGAAGACACTATTTCACAGCAGACATCTGGATCCTCTGGCTCTTAGAATCTTTCTGCCTCCTCTTCAATGACGTCCCCTGAGCCATAGGTATATGGGCTGTGTTGCAGACATATCAATTGTAGTTGAGCACTCCACAGTTAGTTAACATTTCAACTGGTTGTGGCTTCTTTTTTTTTTTTTTTTTTCGAGACAGGGTTTCTCTGTATAGCCCTGGCTATCCTGGAACTCACTTCGTAGACCAGGCTGGCCTTGAACTCAGAAATCCGCCTGCCTCTGCCTCCCGAGTGCTGGGATCAAAGGCGTGCGCCACCACACCCGGCCAGTTGTGGCTTCTTGAACTGAATAAAGACGCTTCTTTGATGAAGGGTGAGAGTTATACTTATCTGTGGTTATTAGGGTAAGTATTTAGGATGCCATTTGAAATTATATAGGTTTAGGAAAGTGGCATTAGGTTTCCTTTAGCGTCCATGACTTCACCAGCCATGGGTAGCTGGCTATGTTTACAGTAGTATCAGGCATGAATTCCCTCCTACTGAGCATGCCTTAAGTCCAACTAGACAGCTGTTGTCTGTGTCCCCAAGATACATGACACTATTGCACTCCTGGGACTATCTCGTCATTTTTGTGGTTCATGGGCTCTATAGCTGGGTAGGACCACTGATTGCTTTTCTCCGTTGGCTGCTTGCACAGCTCCTTAGACACTGTGAGAGTTAGTCCTCAGGGAGGGATCTTTCAGGCCAGATTTAGCTAGCCCATTTCCTCCAAAATGTCTAAAGTGTGTGGAGTCTCCAGCAATGGGGACTTACCTTCAAGTCCTCAGAGAGAACCAAGGGTAAAAGAAAAAGCCTACGCTATTTTGGGAGTCTTTTCAACTCCCCTGACCATCAGCTCCAAAGAAGGACCCCCATGCCTGTCACTGGGGTTATTTGTTAGCTTGTACTTCCTAGGGGAGTATTACCTCCCTAAGAGGCATGACTTCATTCAAACTGTGCAGTTCTCAACTATGGTAGTTTTTCAGACCTTTTTTCTATAGTAGTTATTCTGTGCCACTGTGACCAATATATGGACAGAACAACCTATGGTGGGAAAGCACAATTTGGCTCACAGTTTCAGGGATTTTCAGTCCATGTCAGCAGGAAAGGCAGTACAGAGCAGCCAGTCCACAGAAACAGGAGCATGTGAGGGCAGGTAGTCAAATGGCAGCAGTCCAGGAAGCAGAAGTCGAGGGCTGGGTGGTGGTCGTGGCGGTGCACGTCTTTAATCCCAGCACTTTTGGGAGGCAGAAGCAGGGGGATTTCTGAGTTCAAGGCCAGCCTGGTCTACAGAGTGAGTTCCAGGATAGCCAGGGCTATACAGAGAAACCCTGTCTTCACCACCCCCACCCCCCCAAAAAAGGAAGCTGGACCAAGCTTCACAGACTCACTCCTGGTCACCTGGTCTCATAAGACCCCACCTCCAAAAGGCCCGTAGCATCTACAGACAGCACCAGCATCAGAGGAAGAAGCACAAGAAACTTGAGCCCTTAGGGCCATTTCATATTCAAATCATTACATCTTTCTTTGATCGGCAGTTTGGAAGGCACTGGTCAAAGTGTGGCATATGCTGCCTCTCCATTAGGAGTCACTTGGAATTGTTCTCAGGGCTAGACTAAGCATGGGGGTTTGGTTTTATGATGGTGGCTGTTGATATTTGCCTTGATCATTTGGCTTTGGTAGTACTTTCTGTCTTTACCCACTGTAAAGCTACTCTGGGAGATAATCCCTGTCTGCTGCTCCCACATAAGGAGTAAGGAGTGAAGTTCTGCCTCCACAACTCACTTAGAATGGTTTTTGTGGTCTCTCTCTCTCTCTCTTCTAAGCCATTAACTAATTTATTTACTGGTATGGATTTATATTTGTAGATGTTTATAAGTCTCGCTGATAGATGTTTATTAACTTTATAGATTTAAAAGTTTTTTGGCCTCTACTTTAGTTGATATTACATTATTTTCTTGCTTACTTTGTTCCACCTTTAGTTATTCTTTGGAAATTCTTTAAGTTAGAGAGAGAGAAGGGAGTGGGGAGAGAGCATGTGCACTTATCCTGGTACTATATGATACTGCAAATTCAACTGGGACATTTCTTGCTCTAGCCATATAGTAAGACATTTATCCAAGAAACTCTGATTTGTGATTCCTTTTATTGGACAATGGTATTTATAGCAAACCCTGAGGACCAATTTTGCTCATTGGTGCTGGAATATCATTGCTGTGAGGCCTCTCAGTTGACAGAGCAAAGATGCATCTGTATGTACCTGAGAATAAAGCTTAATGGAATCATCTGTATCTATATGGAGTAAACGTGTTTTTTATTGAGATATTATACTCGAATCCATCATCACACAAATCATCATAACCTCCTATGAAGTTTTAGATCTAATTAAATCCCAATACTGAAACACCGGGTTCCTACCATCACCATTTATTAATTTTATTGTTTGGTTTGAAACATGTACAGCAGTATCCAATTTTTAAATTCACATCCCTATAGAACTAGTATTATCAGTGAGAATACAAAGCTTATATGAACCTCATTCTGCATTATTGTATGAATTATATTAATATTATTATTGTTTTAGTCAGTGTTCCTGTTACTGTGAAGAAACACCATGACCATAACCATGACCATGACAACTCATAAGAAAAGCATTGAATTGGTGCTGCCTTACAGTTTCAGAGGTTTAGTTCATTATCAGCATGGCAGGAAGCATGGCAGCCCCTGGGCAGATATGGTGCTGGAGAAAGGGCCATAAATTCTACATCTAGATCTGCAGGCAGCAGGAAGAAAAAGAGCCACTGGGCCTGGCTTGAGTTCTTGAAACCCCAAAGCCTCCCCCAGCACACATACACACACACACACACACACACACACACACACACACACACACCCTCCAACCAGGCTACCTACTTCAATAAGGGCACACCTCTTAATCCCTGTCAAGCAGCTCCACTCCCTAAAGACCAAGTGTTATGATTCCCGAAACAACCAAGTACTCAGATATATGTGCCTTTGGGTACCATTCTTCTTCAAAGCATCATAATAATTATGAATATGTTATATGTTATAGGAATTATAGGAATCCCACTTTCAACTTGATCTCCCAGACACTACTCATGCATATTCCCATCACCTCTTTTGGTGAAGTAGTTTTGTACATTTACAAATACAGTTCATTCCCTTTTCCCTCTGAATTGCTTTATTGTTGTTTGAGGCAGGGTCTGACTCTATAGTCCTAGCTGTCCCGAGTAACTCACAGAAATATGCCCTCTTTTGCCTTTCTAAGTGCTGGGATTAAAGATGTGTTCCTAATCTGCTTTTAAGAATATATTTAACGTAATTTTTCTCTGCCCAGGTGTTCTCTTCATAGGATGGTGTGCTGGATAGTTTTAAATCAACTTGACAAAAGCTAGAGTCATCTGAGAGGAAGGTGGGAGCCTCAGTTTAAAAAAATGTCTTCATAAGACTGGGTTTTAGGCAAGACTGTAGGGCATTTTCTTAATGATTTATGTGGGAGGGCTCAGCTCACCATCCCTGGGCTGGTGGTCCTTGGTTTTTATAAGAAATCAGGCAGAGCACGCCATGAGGAACAAACCAGAAAGCAGCACCCCTCTATGGCCACTGCATCAGCTCCTGCCTCCAGGTTGCTGCCCAGTTTGAGTTCCTGTCCTGATTTCCTTCCATGGTAAATGGTGGTATGGAAGAGTAAGCTGAAACTTCCTCCCCAAGTTGCTTTGGTCTTGATGTTATCACAGCAATAGTATCCCTAACTAGGGCAAATGGTATCAACTGAGGACTTTTAAAATAGCAAATTAATTCTTACTTGTAGTCCAGGTCCATAGAAACATTTCTGTTGCGTGCATACTTTAAAGGTTTAAAAGCCCATGCCAAGTGTCAAAGGGAGATACTTTATATCCCTATTTTCTGGAAGTGGATGAATGAATAAGTTAACAATTAACAGCTTGTATCAGGAAGTCTGTCTGGTAACCCACACCTGTCACC
The DNA here is from genome assembly GCF_900095145.1 of Mus pahari. Lineage (NCBI taxonomy): Eukaryota > Metazoa > Chordata > Mammalia > Rodentia > Muridae > Mus > Mus pahari. The sequence continues at coordinate 129,071,935 of NC_034592.1, read as the reverse complement.
TCAGCATTTGGGTGGTGGAGGCAGGGGTACAAGGTCATCCTCAGCTAGCTAAAAACATCTAGGTATTCAGGAGGCCTGAGACCCTGTCACAAATATGTCAGAATCAGGAAAGGAGAAAGAGGCTCATGAGAGGGAAAAAAGAAAACAACAATCACAAAACACTTAAAAGATAGGAAAGAAGAGTAATGGAACACAGGTGATCTGAAGGTAGAAGGGGGAATTTTGAGGGAGGTGAAAGGGGTGAGCAGGGAAGAGGGAGCAAGAGGACAAGAGTGAGGGAGAGGTGGTGGGAGGGAAAGCCAACCCAAACCAAGTATTAAGGAAATGCTATAGGGAAACTTGCTACTTTGTAAGTTAACTTAAAAATAGTAATACTAGAAGTACTGTTTTAAATTCATAATAGAGACTCAGGGGGTACCGGTTAGTTCATATTGTTGTTGCACCTACAGGGTTGCAGCCCCCTACAACTCCTTGGGTACGTTCTCATCTCCTCCATTGGGGCCCCTGTGTTCCATGGGAAGAGAGGCCCCTTGGTCTTGTAAACTTTATATGACCCAGCACAGGGGAAGGCCAGGTCCAAGTAGTAGGAGTGGGTGGGTAGGGGAGCAGGGGTGGGGGTGGGGTATAGGGAACTTTCGGGATAGCATTTGAAATGTAAATAAAGAAAATAATAATAAATAAATTTTTAAAAATTCATAACATGTTGCTTAAAAGGAAAAACACACAAGCATTTTATATTTGGCCTAGACACAGAGAATGGGGAAAGTGGATTGAAAGAGGAATAAACTGAGGAAAATGCCTTGCCCATGTCTTTATCTTGCTTAGAGTAAACAAAGCCATTATGTCATCCTGGTTCTCAACAGTCAGTACCACCCAGGACCCAGGGACACCCACCTTCCATGCCCTGAAGGGAGGCTAGAAATGCAAAACCTTGCACCAAATCACATTTTTTACATTTTAGAAACCTACTCAAATATTCACATATACTTGCACACTTACACTTTAACAGAATGTAGACCAAGCTCACAGCGTCTCTCTCTGTGAACTCTGGCCCTCACACCACCAAGCTGCAGTCTCTGCAGAAATTAAGGGAAACAAACTAACCCTTGACCACTCTTTCCTCATAAAAATGTTATTCTTTGCCAATGGCACTTTCACAGATCTTCCTTTTGTGTTAGGCTGGATTTACCAGGCAGCATAAATAGAAAGTGCTTCCTGGCATGCAAACCTTTGCTTCCTGGACAAAGCGAAGAGAGAGGCACTTTCCTATTTAATTGCTGATTCCACACTTCATGAATCCTTTTCCTTTAAGAGCTTGCCTATCACATTCCCTTGGGGCACAAGACTACCCTTTTGAGGAAACTTGGCAGATGTTATATTTAGAAAAGTGTGGACCAGACCAACTCCCCTATCAGCTGCTGAAACACATGACCCCACAGGAGCCAGAGTCTGTGTCCTATTATTTCTGCCTGCCCTTGGAAAGACTTTATATTAAAAGATAAACAATTGGGCATTAGTGGTTCATATATCCAAGAGTTTATATGCCCCAATATAAAAGAGCGTTATAGTAACTCCTTGTAATAATTCAGTTGGCTGATTTTATTGGTACCATAATTGCTAGAACGTGAAAAAGAAGGAATTTCATGGCTACTGCCAAGCTCACTTTAGACAAGAGCTCTTTTTTCTTTTCTCCCCTGGTACTGGGGATAGAAGTCAGGACCTTGTACATGCTGGGCAAGTGCTCTGCCACTGGCCTATTGCCCAAGTCCCTGGGATTCTTTCTTAACCCTGTCTTCCTACATCCCTCTATTTGTAAGTTGACAACATTCATTCTAATTCAATACATATGTTTTCAGCAAGGTGAGGAACAAGAACAAGCCATCTTCCAAGGTCCCCTACACTGGGCTAAGTAAAAACTCACAGGAGCTGGAATTTCAGTCTTGGTGTCTAGAACCAAAGGGAGCTTCCTATCCCTTAGTCTCTGTTCCATCAAGGGGGCATATGATTCCCCAGGTCACAGGAAATCATTAGCCCCTTACTTTATGGGTGTTGTGGATTGATTTATAACCTCCTTAGACACATATTGATTTCCTAACCCCCAGAACTTCAGAATGCAATTGTATTAGGAGATGTATCAGTTCACTTTCTGTTGATATAACAAAATACCCAAGACTGAGTAACTTATAAAAAAGAGAGGTTTACTTAGCTCATAGTTGGGGATGGGGGTTCCTGTGAGGGTCCCTTGGCTGCACCACAGCATGGCAACAGGACAGGAATGAATATGAGATTGAATGGTGAGCAAGGCAGGAGAAGGGATTCCATCAACCCTTCCAAGATCAGCAGTTCAAATTGTCCAATCAACTCCAAGCTCCAAGCCATCTTCTGAGGTTGAAAACAGAAGCAATCAAGCTTCTAGCACACTAGCCCCAGGAAGAAAAAAAAATCCTATCCAAACAATAGACGGAGACAAGGTCTCTACAGAGAGGCAGATAAGATGAGATGAGGTCTTGTGAATACACTTTAATCCAATACGACTAATGTTCTTATGAGCAAAGGAAACTGGTTCAGAGTCACATAAGGGAAGGATATTACAAGGACACAGGGAAATGACAGTCACCTGCAAGCCAAGGAGAAAGGCCTCTGAAAAACAGAGAGGCCAGCACCTTGATTTTGGACATCTAGTGTCTAGAACCAAGAGAAATACATTTCTGTCATTTAAGCCACTTGACCTTTAGTGATGTTATAGTGACTCAGCAAATTCACATGGTGGCATGTAGCTGCTCTCATTCCCAATGTTAACCCTCACTACCTATCACTCCCCCCCCTGTAGGACTTGAGACCACCATTGCCTGTGTGCTGCTGTGTGCAGACGCCATGGCTCTGACTGTCTGGGTAGGGCACTGAGAAGAACTCTGGTTTTAGATGCTGCTCAGCTTTCCTTCCTTGTTCTGACTTTATGGCTGAAGGTCATGAGACATTCTTCAAGGCTACCTATGGCTGCTGGCTCGGTGTATAGCGGTAGGAAGGGGCTCTCTGAGAATGAAGCCTGTGTGGGGGCGCATGTGTGTATCTGGACATGTTTGTGCATGTGAAACCTGCTTAGACCTAGGCTATCACCATAGTCACTGACTCAAATGTCAGTTTGTTTCAGAAAGTAAAAGCCAGTTTACACTCACCATAAGGTGGGGGGAGCGGAAGGGGCACTGCTGGGAGTTTGAGAAGACTTAGAGAGTAAAAGAAATGTTTTTGTATTTCATTCAAGCCATGGGTTTTGGATCTCAGACATATTTATCTCTTAACCAAATTGTTAAACTGTAACCTTTAGAGCATGTCCACTACTTCTTGTATTAAATTAAATCTATAAAATTGGCTTTTATTTTATTAGTTTTATTTTATTTTTTTATGTATATGAACCAGGCACAGTGGTACACTCCTATGATCCCAGCATTCAGAAGGCAGAGGCAAGCACATCTCTGAGAAGTCTAAGTCAGTCTGGCCTGTGTAGCAAGTTCCAGGGTTCCAGGGCTTCATAGTGAGACTACATCAAACAGATTATGTATATGAACGTTTTGCCTGATACGTGCATGTGATGCCTGCTGGAAGTCAAGATCGGAGTCAGATCTTTATCTTTTAGAACTGGGCTGCTCGGGGTTGTAAGTCACCCATGTGGATACTGAGAACTGACCCTGGGTTCTTTGGAAGAGCAGAGAATGCTCTTAACTAATGGGCCATCTTTCAGCCCTAAAGTTTAAATAAATAAATAAATAAATAAATAAATAAATAAATAAATAAATAAATACTTAAAGAGGTTTATATTCAGATTTTCAACATCCTTGGGATATGACAAAGTGATTGGAAGACTTCAGCCAAATTTTAGAGAGAGCTCAGAAACCTGCTCCAGTGCAGTCTGTGACTTGAATGGGTGACTGGTTTCCCTACTTTCGTGGCCTGACAAACTAGGGAGTTGGAAGGTGGGGACTGGCTGTGCTGTGTGGGCTAACGCCTACACTGACTCTGCCACCCAGGGTGAGAAATCAGTGTGGAATGAAGGCGCCCAGCAGCCACAGAGGAAGCATCAGACTGCAGCAGCTGATTGCTGTAACAGGGATCCTGAGCCCTAGCTTCAGGCAGGGTAAAGAAACAGCCCCTGGTCCAGGTCTTTCTTCTCCTTCTCGACGTAAGCTCAGTTTCTACTTTGGAATGCAGACTTTGATATCATCGGCACAGGTATTTAATGAGATAATGTCATGATAAGATCACCTGGACGGAGTCGTGGGAGCAACTGGAAGGGACATGTTCAGAACAAGCCTAAGCTCTTACATCACTTTTGAGGGTTCAGTGCATGCTAAAATAAGCAAGAGTAGATGGGACCACTATTGTCTTATTAATTCAAAGCAATAAAATTTATACAGCCAAAGTTTTTTTAAAAATGTCTGAAACCAGAGGCAGAACTATTTACTGTTTTCCTTCCCAATAACCTTGTATTGTGGCATAGCACATATGCAGAAATATGTACCGATTATAAAAGAACAGCTTTCATGTTCAAAAATTCCCAAGTCCAATTGTTTTATTAATCTGTTTGCAGTTATGGAAACAAAATACCTAGTCTGGGAAAAGTATAAGAAAAAAAAGAACAAGTTGATTGATTGAGCGGCCCCATCAATTTGGCTTTTGGCGAGAGTGGCAAGAAGCTTGGTCTCACAAGGTGGGAGCTGGGCGGAAGAGAACAATCACATGACACATGACGTAACAGGAAGTGAGAGAGATTCAGAAATAAGCCTTGTTCTTTTATAATAACTCTAGGGAAAACTGCCAAGAGATCAGCATCTCCCAGGGTAACATTCAGTGACCCAACCTCCTCCTCCTCCTCCTAGGCCCTGCCTCTTCCGGATTCCATCACCTCTCACATCACTATCCCCCCCCCCCCCCCCCCCCCCCCNCCCCCCAGCTCCCAACACTCCAACAGTGAAAGTGACAGTATTTCCAGTGTCCCAAGAGCTCCTGCCATCTCCCAGTCCCTGTCTTTTCTTCTGCTCGCTAGCTTCTTTGGTTTGGTCTCCTTTGGTGTGAAGGATTCAGCCTGTCAACAAACCATACATGTGGGCACTGTGCAGCCCAGACAGTGCTAACATAAAGACTACTGTCATAAACACCTGACTGTATTTGGGTAGATGATGATGCATCAAGAATTCTGTTGAATGTGCTTAAATGTTAAATGGGCTGCTCAGATGTTTGGTTTCAGGAAATTCTATCAAATAATTTCCTAAAATCACTGGAGCATTGTTCAATTCTGCCATTTGTATGAGTTCTTACTGATGGTCTTGCCAGCATTGATTTTTTTACCATCTTCTCCATTATAGCTATTCTGTGGTGTGTCATAAAGTCTTTTGAGAAAAAGACATTAAGACAATGGAAAAGAATAGTCTTCATAAATATTTTCTGAACACTATGCACATTTTGTTTTTCCAGTATATAAGTATACAGAAAAGTGTTTAAACCCTAGATAATCAATTGTATACTTACTATCCTAAGACCTCAGAATGTAACTGGGCTTAAGACTCAGCTGTGTTGTATAAACAATATCGTGATCTTGTTGCAGAAATGGAAGTTGGGACAGCAATTTGAAGCAATAACCTGAAAATATCTGCTTACACTTCAAATGCCCACTGACTGTGTTCCCCCATTTGAAACTAATAATAAAAGAATATCTAAGTTTATGGGGTTTATGCAGTTGTATTACTTATACTATTATTCATTATATTGAATAAAAAACAACATGGTTTGTCAGCATAGAAATAGTATAATGCCAATATCACGGTCTACTGCACAGCCACTAAAAATAATGATGTAGGGTTGGTATTTAAATTAGTATTATTATTACTAGAAGGAGTGTTTTATTTTATTTTATTTGTGGTTGGGAGGATCTAACTCTGGAACTTGCACATGCTACGCATGCTTTCTATATCGTGGTGGCTTACAACTCTCAGTAAGTCCCCTTCCAGGGCATCTGATGTCCTCTTCTGACCTCCAAAAGCATGGAGCATGCATGTGGTGCTCATACCGATATGCCAGCAAAACACTCCTATGCATAAAATAAACATTTAAAATCTAAAAACGTGAGATAAAACGGGAAAAAAATAAACAGCCAAAGAATTCAAATAGGTATTTCTCTAAAGAAAATAATCAAATCTCCAATAAACACATGAAAAGATGCTCAACTTCTTTATTTCTTAGACAAATCAAAACCAAACCCACAATGAGATAGCCCTTTGTGCTCCCTAACATGGCTCTGCTTAAAAGACCAGTGCTAAGAGGACTGATGAGCATGTAGAGAAGAAACTGAAACGAAGTGATACAACCACTTAGGAAAGCAGTTTTGAAGTTTCTCAAAAAGTTAAAAATAGAGTTGCCGCATGACCTGGCATTTCAAATCCGAAAATACTCTTAAGATAAGGGCAAGAGTGCAAAGGTTTATTTTTGAGATACCTTTGGGAAAATTTCCCAAGGAGGCAAGAGGTAGGGTGTGGGGTGAAGAAGTAAGGTCCACCAAAGGCCCTTAACCAAGCCAGTCCCTCACTGAGACAAGGGGAGCCGTCTTGCTGGGGATCTGTGGGAGACAGAGAGCACAGATCTTGGTTGTCCAAATCAGTGGGCTAGTCTGGTGACATGCTTACTAATCCATTCTCCCTGGTCAGGATGGAGGCCTGCCCTGAAGGAGAGAAGAATGTTCTAGAAGCTCCAGGGGGTTTCTTGGCCTCCTATCCATATCATTTAACCTAACTAGATAATTCAGAGTTCACTGCATGGTCATTCTAGATCATATGAAGTAGACAGTAGAGACTAACCCTAACACAAAGTTTGCAGTCATCAGCTGAACCATCTCTTTTTTTGTTGTTGTTTTGTTTTGTTTTTTGTTTTTGTTTTTTTGAGACAGGGTTTCTCTGTGTAGCCCTGGCTGTCCTGGAACTCACTTTGTAGACCAGGCTGGCCTCGAACTCAGAAATCCTCCTGCCTCTGCCTCCTGAGTGCTGGGATTAAAGGCGTGCACCACCATGACCGGCTTGAACCATCATTTTAAAGCATTAAAAGGTCAACCAGCCGGCAGGAGAGGCGCCGAGAGGGGAGCATGGGAGTATGTACAGAAACGGCACAGAGGGGAGTTGGATGTGGAACTTCTGAATCATGTTCTAGTTTCATTTCTGTTGCTAGGACAAACACTTGACAAAAAGCAATTCAAGAAGAGGAAGGGTTCCGTTGGTTTAGAATCCCATGTACATCCCAATAGGAAAGCCGCAGTAGCAGGAAGGAGCTTGAAGCAGCCGGTCACATCACATACATAGTCAAGAACAGAAAGAGAATAAACAAACACATTCTTGTTTGCTTTGCTACTCAGCTAGCTTTCTCTACTCTTCCGCATCAGAGCCTAGCCCGTGAAATGGTGCTGCCCACATTCAGGGTGGGTCTCTCCCCCTCAATTAATAAGCAAAGCCCTCCCCCCACAGCCATAGCCAGAGACCAACCTGGTCTAGATCATTCTCTATTAAGATTCTTCCCACTTGATTCCAGATTGTCTTGAGTTGACAGTTAAAAACTAACCAGATGGAAAACAGTGTGTAACCTGAGGAGGCACCTGCCTCCAGGAAAGAAATTTTACACAGTCTCACAATTTGTCAGACCGCCTTACATGATAAGCCATGTGCAACTGCTATCCTTAACAAGTTAACTGAACAGCGTTAAAAGCAGAAAAAGATGTATTCAGTGTGGCCATATTGGGAAGAGGGGCAAAGATGACTACTGACCCCACACCCTCCTCTCTCACTCCCCTACCAAGTCCATCTTCAGGGTCCTGACATGAGGCTTGGGTTTAAGCAAAGGGACAGAATAATGCATAGGTAGTAGTCCTGGTCAAAGAGGTCTGACGAGCTGTTGAGCACTGTGTGAAATCTCTCCCCTGACACGATTTCCTCTCTGGATGACACCACGTTTCTTCATTTCCAGTCTCCCAGCACAGGAGACTCCTGGGAAATCCCAGGTCCTCAGGGATGCCTTATTTCAATAGTCTGAGGATGGAAGGGGGAGACATAAGTCTTTAGAATATTCTTATTCTTGCCAGGTAGGTTGTATCATCTCTGCTTAGGCTTAATTCCAAAGCTTTGTTACAGCCTCTCATATCCTGGTGACTGGACTATTTCTGTCACTAGAGCATTAAGCCCCTCTTTAGACGGCAGCACTGACAATCAAGAAGTCGCTTTCTGTGCGCTCAGAAACAGTCTTCCATTTCAAGCATCTTAGAGAACAGATAAAGTTCCTATGAATGTCTGAGAAACACTCCTTGCATGAGAACTATAGCTGGATATAATTGCCTAAATTATATTATAAAAGGAGAGTTTCAGAGCATTTATAAGTCACTTATTTATTTTTATGTGTGTGTACCCACCTGAGTATCTGTATGCGAACCACATTGATGCAGAATGGGTCTGGAGATCTCCTGAAACTGCAGTTACAGGTGGTTATGGGCTGCCTGATGGGTATGATGGGAACCTAACTCAAGTTCTCTTAATTGAACTTAGGTGAATTCAACTCTTAGTTGAAAACGATTTTATAGCAGGGCAGCGGTGGTCCACGACTCTAATCTCAGTACCCGGGAGGCAGGGGCAGTTGAATTTCTACGCTTAAGGCCAGTCTGGTCTATGAAGGTTTTTGTCTGTTTGTTTGTTTGACTTGGTTTGGTTTGGATTGGTTAATGTTGTTTTGCAAATGGTATCAGGTGATAAATATAATGGATGGATAAAGACAAAATAGATGAAGAGTAAGGCAAAAATAAGTTGGGGATCCGCAACCTCACAACATGGGCAGGTCGGATAGGATGTGAGCTGACTCTTGAGGGGTTGGGGGGCGGGTAATGAAAACATCCATTGACCCGTTCATACCCGCACCGCACCACAGGAGAGGGCCTTCCTAGAGGGTATAGTGAGAACAGACTTTAGGTCCACTGGCATCTAGCTCTGAGACCATAGACTGGGGCTGGGATGCTCTGTAAAGGAGACATTGAGGGACTGGCGATGCGATCTGAATTCCTTGTCTACACAATTGCTTGGGCAGCTGAGTCGCAAACAGGATGTAAGGGTCTGGGGGAAGAAGAGGACAGGACAAGAGCAGGAAGTCGACCCTGCATTATGCCTGAGAGTGATTATCACAGGACTGGTAATCATAGAAGAACTCTGCCAGCCAGCTAGAGCGGCGATTCTGAGACCCTACGGCCTATGGGCATTTGGCAGCTTCTGGTCTGTGACCTAGGCCAAAGAAATCGAGAGGCTAACTTTGGAAGGTAGGCATATAAAATGCTCTCATTAAGTAGCCTGAAGTGGGCAGTTGGCCCTTGATGAGCTGTTCTTTTTGTTTTGTTTTGTTTTGTTTTGTTTTGAGACAGGGTTTCTCTGTATAGCCCTGGCTGTCCTGGAACTCACTCTGTAGACCAGGCTGGCCTTGAACTCAGAAATCTGCCTGCCTCTGCCTCCCGAATGCTGAGATTAAAGGCGTGCGCCACCACGCCCGGCATGATGCGCTGTTCTAAACTGAACTCCTGTTCCCTTGCTCTCTATCACCAAAGGCCTTCAGGGCAGGAATAAGTGTTCTGACAACTGCTGGTTCTCCCACCCTTATACCAACCCCATCCCCCCAACTCCCACACAAGGAGGGGCGGAGTCAACTGCTGCCAATAGTAACTGTCCTTCAAACTGTGTCTCAGTGAATGAACATAGTTCCTCCTGAACAACCACCTTCAGTCCTGTGATTCTCTAGTGGCCATTGGGACAGAAGAGGGGGAAATCTACCCTAGCTTCCCTGCTCAGGGCACCTATCCAGTGAACTCTGGAAGCCTTTGGATGGAATCGTACCCAACCTTTTACTAATTTTTTTTTATTTTGATTATATTTATTTATTTACTTTTGGAGTATATGAGACACCTGCCACCATGCCTGACAACCTGATTTCTACCCACATGGTGGCAGGAGAGAAAAGACTCCCATAAGTTGTCTTCTGACCTAAATTTAAAACAAGAAAGAATATTTGGGCGGAGGAGGGGGGTGGTAACATTGAATACCTGCCATGACCACAAATATATATATGACTGAAGTAAGCCATTTAGTGAGAATGTAAAGTGATATCAGTGTGAAGATGAGCATACCCAACTGTTATCACTGACTGTGAAGATGAGCATACCCAACTGTTATCACTGACTGTCGTTGTAGTTTACTAGCTGTATGGAAGCTCCACCTTTCTGGTTTCTGAAAATCAAGTCTCAGAGAGTCTGAGACTCTGCAGGGTCTGCAAGTCCCACTTTTTCTTCCCTGACACGTGGAAGCTGGGTACTGAAAGTCATTTCAAAGGCCCACGTGGGAGGCCAGTGTTTGGGTTACTACAGCCAGCGGGTCTGGGATCCAAGGAACAGTGTAACAGTTTCCTGGTAGGAAATCACTATGCATCAGCAAACTGATCAAGGAGCTACAAGATACTTCGTTTCCTCCTTCCTTGTCAGAATTTAGTCAACCAGGAACTTCAAAGGTCACTTTGCTTGCCACACCACCAGTGACTTTAGAGCCCTCACAGCAGGCTCAAACACTTCCCTGAAGTTTTAATGACTGAACAACCCTTGCAAGACTAATGTCAAGGGAGGAAATCAAAGTCTTCGCTTGAAACGTGGGTGAGAATCTGCTTGGCAAACAGTCAGAAGTGAGAGTCAGCGGAACAAGCCGAAGACACTCAATCCCACCTGTTTGTCTATACAAAGGCCGTCTTCCAAATAATACAATGGATAATTTTTAGTGAGACAGTTATTCAATCACTCAGTACTGTCTGTCGTGCTCCTAATAGATTCCGTAAAAAGTTTCTGCCTCAGAAGACTTGGAAAGGGGCTGGAGCGATGGTTCAGCAGTTAAGAGCACTGACTGCTTTTCCCGAGGACAGGGGTTCAAGTCCCAGCACCCGTAAGGCAACTCACAACCATCTATAGCTTCAGCTCCAAGGAATCTGACATCCTCTTCTGGCCTTTGCAGGCACCCACGTTCATGTGCACGTACCAGAAGACGCTCATGCACATAAATAAAAGAACAATGAATGCTTTCAAAATTATTTTATTTTCACTTAATGTATGTAAACGTTTTTGCCTGTGTGTATATCTGGCACCATATGTAGTGGATAGCTTTTTAGAAGACAGTAGTGCAGGCTGGAAAGTTGACTCAACTGTTACGAGTACTTGCTGTTTCCCCAGAGGAACAGGCTTGACGCCCAGTACCCACATGGGAGCTCACAGCTGTCTGCAACTACTGTCCCAGGGTAGCTGGGATCTCACTCTCTCTTCTGACCTCTTTGGGATACAGTCATACACTGGTGCAAGGGGGTGGGGGATGGGGATCCAATCATACACATGGTGCAAGGGGGGGGGATGTAAAACACTCATGTATATAACATAGTAAAATAAGTCAATCTAAAATGTGTTTTAAGAAATTGTAATCATGGGCTGGTGAGATGGCTCAGCAGGTAAGAGCACCCGACTGCTCTTCCAAAGGTGCAGAGTTCAAATCCCAGCAACCACATGGTGGCTCACAACCATCCTTAACGAGATCTGGNGCTCTTCCAAAGGTGCAGAGTTCAAATCCCAGCAACCACATGGTGGCTCACAACCATCCTTAACGAGATCTGGCTCCCTCTTCTGGAGTGTCTGAAGACAGCTACNGNGTACTTACATATAATAAATAAATCTTTTTTTAAAAAAAGAAAGAAAGAAAAAGAAATAAATTTATTCTTCTAAAAAAAAAGAAATTGTAATCATAGTTGGTGAGCACATCATGAATTCAAGTTATTTTTAATCTATTAAATGAGTTGACAGTTGGGTCTCCTATGTAAGGATGGTAACTCTTGGCTATAATCGTCTCTCTCCTTTCTCCTTTTCTTCCTTCAGGGTTATAAATTAAACCAGTCATTTGCTACAGCCTACCACATTTGTCCTAAATAGACGTGGTAAAGTATTGTCTCATTTTTCAAAGGTAGAGTGGCAGTGGCTCTGCCTCTGACCTCCGTGGTCCTGCTTTGTTGGTCTTGCTTTTTCCCTTTGTCCTCTTTCAAAGAGGAATGTGAGACACGTACACCCAGATTTGGATGAGCCATACTGAGGCTCTGTCATTAACTGATACTCTGAAGAAGCCAGTAGACATGTTCAAATGGATGTTCATGCCTCCACCCCAGCTCTGATGGCTCTTTAATGAAGCTGTTGTAATTCTCCTTCCAACTCTAGTGACAAACCAAGTCCCATATCATCAGCTGGCACCCAGGTGTGGTCAAAGTTGTCTTCCGGCCTTCCTGCAGAAGCTGCCTTCATCTGGATTCTGCTCTGAGCCAAATTGGCTTCTTTCTCCTTCATTCTTTGATTACAGGATTGAATCATATGTGTTAATGACTATAATTTGGATTAAATGCGGTGTGTGTGATGTCATAGCTAACTTCAGTTTCTAGTTGACATGTTTAGAAAGAAGAAACTCAACTGAGGAATGGCTTTCATTGGATTGGCCCATGAGCATATCTATGTTTTGTTCTTTTAAATTAATGATTGATGTGGGAAGGCCCTCCACTGTGGGTGGTATGCCTACGCAGGTGGACCTGGGCTATATAAGAAAAGTAACTGAGTAAGCCAGAGGGAAGCGAACCAGTAAGCAGTTCCATGATCTCTCCTTGTGCCTTGGCTTCTCTGGATGAGGGACTATAACTTCTTAGCAAAATAAGCCTTTTCTTCCCCCAAGTTTCTGTTGATTATCATATTGATCACAGCAACAGAAAGTTAGAGCATGTAGTGTATGTGTACATGAAGCGCATGAGAATACTTGTGGTCACATAAGTGCATGAGTATATGGAGGCCAGAGGCCCATCCATGCCAGGAGTCCTCCTAAGTTGCTCCCACATTACTTTTTTTTTTTTTAGATTTATTTATTTATGTATTTATGTAAGTACACTGTAGCTGTCTTCAGACACTCCAGAAGAGGGAATCAGATCTTGTTACGGATGGTTGTGAGCCACCATGTGGTTACTGGGATTTGAACTCCAGACCTTCGGAAGAGCAGTCAGGTGCTCTTACCCACTGAGCCATCTCACCAGCCCCCACATTACTTTTTGAAGCAGGATCTCTCACTGAACTTGGAACTCATTTATTCAGCTAGGCTGGCTGGGCAGTGAGCTCTGTGGATGTCTGCCTGTCTCTGCCCCCCAGCACAGAGATTAATGGCATACCCTGCTGTGCCCAGCTATCATGTGGATGTTAGAGATCGAACCCCACGCTTGCATTGTAAGCACTTAGCCAACTCAGTCATCTCGTCAGTCCAGATTTGTTTTATTTATCTACACATGAAAGTCTTGCCTAAATGTTTGTATGTGAACCAGAAGGCGTCAGATCCCTTAGAACAGATGTTTGTGAGTCAGGATACAATGACTGGGAACTGAACTCTGGTCCTCCGAAAGAACAGGAAGTGCTCTTTAACCATTGAGCCATCTCTCCAGACTCAGATTAAAGATTTTCAAGAGGGGCTAGTGAGATGGCTCAGTGGGTAAGAGCACCTGACTGCTCTTCCGAAGGTCCTGAGTTCAAATCTCAGCAACAACATGGTCGCTCATGACCATCTGTAACTAGATCTGACTCCCTCTTCTGGAGTGTCTGAAGACAGCTACAGTGTACTTACATATAATAAATAAATAAAGCTTTAAAAAAAAAAAAGATTTTCAGGAGTCTTCTTTGACCAATTCTATGGTGGCAGTGATAACTCCTGCCCCTCAGCATCCTTGCTGCTGGGGACTTTACCACAGCACTGCAGTGCCCTTAGTCTGTTCATCTACTTCTTGCTCTAGGTTCCAGCTTAACCTCTCTGTCTTCCTGCCCAAGTAGCAATTCAACTCTGTAGATGATATTTACACAAAAAACCCTTTGAACAGCTCTTTGAGATTTTATTTTTACTGCATGTGTAGTGTATGAGTGTTTCGCCTGCATATGAATATGTGTACCATGTACGTGCCTGGAGCCACTGGGGCCAGAAGACAGCAATGGATCCCCTGGGACTAGTTATCTGCAGCTGTAAACCACAATGTGGGTGCTAGGAGTTAAATCCAGGTCCTCTGCAAGAGCAGCAAATGCCCTTAACCACTGAGCCATCTCTCCAGCCCCTGAATTGTAGATCTGAAATGTTTTCCAGGGTCTCATGTGTTAGTCTTTACCCCTAGGCTGATGCTGTCGAGAAGTAGAGCCTTTAAGAACTGAGACTTGCTGAAAGATATTCATGTCATTGAAAGTGCACCCTAGGAGCCGGGCGTGGTGGCACACACCTTTAATCCCAGCACTTGGGAGGCAGAGGCAGGCGAATTTCTGAGTTCGAGGCCAGCCTGGTCTACAAAGTGAGTTCCAGGACAGCCAGGGCTACACAGAGAAACCCTGTCTCGAAAAACAAACAAACAAACAAACAAAAAAGAAAGTGCACCCTAGGAGGCGAAGAGTCCAGCCTCCAATAACAGTGGGGGTGGTTTTGCTCTCCAATAACAGTGGGGGTGGTTTTGCTCTGCCCTGTGCTCCCATCATAATGGGCTCCCCCACATAACTTCTTACATTAAAGAGAATGCTATGGAAACTCAAAAAACAAAAACAAAAACAAAAACAAAAACTTTGAGCCAAAAGTGAGGCAAAGCTGACTAAGCCAGGGTCCTTAAATCTTTGGTACTTCGTAGATGTAGAGAAATGCACAATATATCAAGCTTTCTACCTGCTGTTTAAAAACTTAACATTTTCAATTTTATGTGTATAAGTGTTTTACCTGAATGTACATTGGTGCATCACTTTTCTACATGGTGTCTGAGAGGTCAAAAGAGGTCATTGGATTTCTGTACTAGAGTTATAGACAGTTGTGAGCCCTCATCTGGTTGCTGAGAGTTGAACCCAGGTCCTCTGGAAGAGCAGTCAATACTTGACCCCTGAGCCATCTCTCCAGCCCCTACACTCATTAGTTTTGCTTTCTGTTCTATACACTTGCTATAATTTTTGAAAAAAGTATAACGACTCTAGCAAAAAAGCCCGCAGTATACAGTTATATTGTTTTGTTTTGAATGAAGTGGAAATTTATTGACAGCATTACAAAATAAGCTAAGCTGCCATAACAGGAACAGATATTGGTGTAGCTTCCTTCCTAGAGAGGGTATGCACTCAAATCATCAGACCTAAGATAAAACAAAGACTAGATTGTCAAAGACTAACCAAGGACTACATTTTACCTAGTAATAGGAAAAAAACGCTAAAGGCAAAAACGAGATGTTTTTTGATGCGCTGTTCACAGAAGTAAAACAAGCTGTGCTTATGAAAACTTCAGACACAGGATGTAGATGTAGCGTGACTTACAGTGGTAGTTTTGTATCTAGAACAAAATAGCTTATTCTGCCCACAGAGATCATAGAACCTCTTGATTACTTTTGGACAAATTCCACCCTCGGTGTTATGAAAGTCCCCACCTTTGCAGGCTTTAGGGTGCAATAACCCATAGCAGACACTGTTGGCACTCTGCCCACATTTTCTTGGATGTGTCTCTCTGTGTTTACGAGGCACCCCAACCCTTTCCATCCCTAGGGTATATTTCCCTCTAATAGTCTGATCAGCCACTCTTGTTTGAGATGTGTTCTCTAACTACTGGAACCATTTTGCACAAATGGAACCTCGGATTGCTGGCAATTACTCTCCTCCAGTGGTGGTTAAATGCTAGGCTCCCAGCTTCCTGCCTGTACCTGGAAGAAGTTTGGGGTCTAGCATACACTAGAGGTGCCTGCAGAATCAGATAAAAGATACCCTCAGCGGGACTTTACTGGATCTTACATGTGGGGCTTCCTCCCTCTCCCTCTGGGTTTTCTATTCTCTTAGTGCCTCCTTAAGAAACCATTTTCACTTAATCTTAAGGGTTGTTTAGGGGAATCTGAACTATTTTACTTTCTGTTCTATATGTTTGTTATAATTTTTGAAAAAAGTAAAACAGACTTGAGCAAAAAAGTTTCAAGTATACAGTGATAGTTTTGCTTTTGTTTTGTTTTGTTTTGTTGTTTAACTACCAACCATTACTCCAGCTCCAAAGTCTCTTGTGTTTTGAGACTTGGCTTTAGGTCGTAAGTGACCTTATTTTTCTTGGAAACAGACTCTTAGTTCTTTGAGGTCTCACCAGGAAACTCAGCAGGAGTAACTCATTGGTAGGGAACCTGCAACCAGTCTTTTCAGTCCATCTTGCGTGTCTGGTGCACATAAACTTCCTTATTGACCTATTTCCTGTAGCTCAGGGAAGATTTCATCAAAGGAAGTACATGTCATAATTACACCATGATCCCAATTGTTTAAAGTTCCTATTATGGCCAATTAATTATAATGTGAAACAGGGCTCTCTACTTCTCCCTGATGGCATGCCTTGGAAAATGGCAGGCAGCACGTCCCAGTTTTGAGAGGTTGTTTGTAACAGGAAGTTTCATAAGAAGAATTTGACAAAGCTCTTGTGTGTATTATGCCCTCAGCTGTATTTGCAATATCATTTCCTATTGTTGATTATCCCGTAATTCTGGTCATGCTGCAAGGCTGGTACTGGTGATGTGTTTATTTTCAGAGGAGCTAGTTTGGGTGGAGAAGGACGGGGGGGGGGGGAGCAGCTAAGAGGTTATTTCTGGTGTAGTTAAAAAAACAAATTAGAGGCTGGAGAGATGGTTTAGTGGGTAAAAGTGTATCCTCCCAGAGGATTCAAGTTACCCACCCCCAGCTCTTATGATGAGGGAGCTCTCACAAGCCACATATCATTTCAACTCCATGGGGATCTGGTATCTCTGTTCTCCACAGACACCTTCACTCACATAAATAGACCCACACACAGACACATAACTAAAAATGAAATACATTTCATTTTTAAAAGACAGGTTAGCCTGGGTGCAATTATCTTCATTTCCTTTATTTATTTATTTATTTATTTATTCTTCATTTCCTTTTTTGTTGGGTGATGAGAGAGAAGTTCATTGATTTATGAGATAAACATACTAAATTAATTTGAAGTAAATTGGGCCATTGAAAACCAAAATGAGGGGTGAGGGATATAACTCATTCAGTAAAGTGCTTGCGTGTATGAGTTCCTGGGGTCATTCGGCAGCAGAACATGAACAGGACATGACGATACATACCAGAAACCTTAGCAGATGGGTTAGAAGTTCCAGATCATCTCTGGCTACATAGAAAATCCAAGGCCAGCCCGGAATATATATATATATATATATATATATATATATATATATATATATATATATATATATATATATATATATATATATATATATATATATATATATATATATATATAATCTCCTTGTCTTCATAAATAAATAGACACAGTGGAAGAAGGGACCTCACTTTCACAAGTTGTCCTTTGACCTCCATACATGCAGTGCAGAACGTATGCCCCCTTCACACATACACATAAATAAGCAAGCAAGCATATAAAGCCAACTTTATCTAAAAATACCAACATGATGTTTAGAGGAGAACATCTTTACCCTACAACCCTGACACATCTGCATCAGAACTTCTGGGGACTCCCAGTTCTCTATCAAATTTGTCCTGTGACATAGGGGAAAGGGAAGAAATGGTGACCTCAGAAAGACTGACTTTTAGTCTAGGTTCCATCCACTAGTCTTGATCTAGGTAAGGCTCTCCAAGCCTCAGTTTTCTGCTCAGCAAACCATCCTGATTTCATAGAGTGGTTTATGAAGCTTAAGTTAGATCAATTTTTAACAGCAACTCTCTGTCACTCCTGGAAGAGCCTTCTGTTGCTTAATGTTCCTCCCTCCATTCATCCAGCCATCTCTCCTTCCTTCCTTCCTTTCTTTCTTTCTTTCTTTCTTTCTTTCTTTCTTTCTTTCTTTCTTTTCTTTTCTTTTTTTCCTTTTCTTTCTTTCTTTCTTTCTTTCTTTCTTTCTTTCTTTCGATTTATTTATTATTATACATAAGTACACTATACCTGTCATCAGATGCACCAGAAGAGGGAGTCAGATCTCATTATGGGTGGTTGTGAACCACCATGTGGTTGCTGGGATTTGAACCTCAGGACCTTCGGAAGAGCACTCTTACCCACTGAGCCATCTCGCCAGCCTCTCTTCCTTTTTTCCATG
This sequence comes from Mus pahari, assembly GCF_900095145.1. Classification (NCBI taxonomy): domain Eukaryota; kingdom Metazoa; phylum Chordata; class Mammalia; order Rodentia; family Muridae; genus Mus; species Mus pahari. Next base: position 129,053,731 of record NC_034592.1, on the reverse strand, counting down.
CTAGTGTGCTCAATGTCTCCTCAATTCCGTTTGATCTGATGTGTCCTGCTTTCTCCCTCTCATGTACTTGTCTCCTTTTCTTCTTTAAACCCTCTAAAAAGCCCAACCCCTCATTAAGCCTTCCCAACTACTTAGAAAGTGCATCTTGCTTATCAGTTTTCATTTAAACTTACAACCAATTTCCATGACTCACTTGATGTCAATTATGCATTTATTTCTTCCTCCAGTCATTTGATTTACATACGGGCCCAATGTTTTCTTTTTTCTTTATGGCTGTCTCTGCTGGTATCAGAGTTGAAATTTTACACGTTTTTAAGAACTTCATATTTTGCTTGATTATATATTAGCTCAGTGGGGTATTATGACATCCTGTGACATCAGCAGGAAAGATATCATTTCCTATTTCTTTTTTTTTTTAAGATTTATTTATTATTATATGTAAGTACACTGTAGTTGTCTTCAGGTGCACCAGAAGAGGGCATCAGATCTCATTACAGATGGTTGTGAGCCACCATGTGGTTGCTGGGATTTGAACTCAGGACCTTCAGAAGAGCAGTTGGTGCTTTTAACCACTGAGCCATCTCTCCAGCCCCATTTTCTATTTCTATAAATACAAAAGCAGGATCAAGGGAGTAAGTGACTTGCCTATTGGGATCACAGCACTGGTTTCGGTCAATCACATACCTTAACCAATTTTGATCCAACTCATACTCATGACCTTCAAGAGCTCCATCTTGCCCTTCTGTAAATGATCCTAATTCCAACAATAAAGTTGTCAAGTGCCAAGCCCCAGGAATCTGGGTCTTTGTGTACCTTCACCACATTTCCAGACTACTCCATAGAGCCTATTTTAATCAACCTTAATACTTAAATATAAAATCCACTTTTTATAATCTGAAATTCTTTAAGTGTAGAAGAGTTGGAAATACTGCTTTCGGCATTCCAACAATTTAGAATTACCAGGAGTTATACTTAGATCCTGGCAAGTTGAGATCTTCAGCAAAGCATTAAGTTTTGGCTTAAAGGATTGGCAAGTTCTTTGACCAAACAGGTTCAACCATCCCTGACCATAATTCATGAGTTGGAGAGACTGTTTACTTTTATTGTAGTCAAACCTGTTTATCCCTTATCACATAAATAGTCTCAGTACATTTAGATTACACTGATCCTTATTCTCTGTGGCTCAGTTTCTATACTGCTCAGATTCTGTACTATGTCTCTAAAAGCCCAAAATTACAATGCTCTTATAATTCTCTAACTATAGTTGGATTCTAGAAGAGACTGTATGTGAAGGCATTTAGATGCTCAAGGACAAATCTGTGGAATCTTGATGACCTCATTTGTTTCCTGTGGCCCCACTGTCAATTTGATGAACCTAGTCATGAGACAAGAGAAGACAAGTATAACATTGGAAAATACATTCAGTTTTTGAAGGATTTATGAATGTCTCTGCTGGTGTTAGAAGTAAGTCTTGATTCCCTTCTGAGGCAGGTGTTGGCTCGTGTCTCATTATCTATTTTCATGGCTGTGAACCTCTCTTAAACTGAACATATTTTAGAATATTTTTATTTTTGAAATTATGATGTAATTATATCATTTACCCATCCTTCTCTTTCCTCTTTCCAGCCCTTCCCATATATCTATCCCTCATTTTCTCTCAAATTACACACATACCACACCCAAATATTTAAATGTAACCTGCTCAGTCCATATAATTTTACCTGTATGTATACGATTGCAAGATTTCAGAGCTGACACCTTGGTACTTATCCAATCAGGGACTCTTTCTTAGGAAAGACAATTTCTCCTACTCTCAGCATTCCTTAGTTGCTTGTGGTTCTTTGATGAGGGTTGACCCCTCTGAGCTTTCCCCTTTCCATGTAAGCATCTGCAGGTGTTGTCATTATTCAGGTCTTGCTCAGGCAGAGATGATCATGAGGCTTAATGGGCATAGATTCTCTGACACTTCTAGGAAACACAATCTCACAGCAAATGCAGCTTCTCTGGCTCTTACAATCTTTTTATCCCTCTTCCCACTGCCACCATGATCCCTGAGCCTTAGATGTAGGAGTTGTGTTGTAGCTGTATCCATTGGGACTGAACATCATAGAATCTCTCTTGTTTTCTGCATTTTGATTGGTTGTAGTTTGCAGTAATGGTTTCTTTGTATTGCAAAGAGATGTGTTCTTGATGAAGGGTAAGGACTACACTTATTTGTGGATATAAGGACAAATATTTAGAATTTAGTTGGGGATTATGCTTGCTTAGTAAAGTGTCAGTTGTAGGTTCTCCTTGAAGATCTATGACATCTCTATCCCTAATTGGTTGGCTAGGTTTCTAGTACCAGACATGATTTCTCTCTTGTTGAAAAGGCCTTAAGTTCAATTAGAGAGATGTTGGTTACCACCAAGATATATGGGCTATGGGGATCACTGGAGTGTTCATAGACCATAAGGTGACTATTGGTTGTTTCCATTCCTCGGAAGCTTGAATGGTGTCCTCTGGTACCATGTTAGCTAGTTCTCAGGGAAGAGAGTTTCAGATGAGATGGAGGTCAGCTCCTCTGGGTCCTATTTTCAACGTGCATGGAATGTTGCAGCAGTGGAAACCTACCTTTCCCCTCTAAAAGGCAGCCAAGGAGAAAAGCAATAACTGATAATGTGCTGGAAGTCTCTTGGACAACCTAGACAAACAACTCCAAAGAGGCCTTCTCTAACCTGATGTTACGGTTTTTGTTAGATTGCCCATGTCTCTTGTCGGCATTGTCAGCATAGGCAGAAAAATTCCATTTAACCTATAGATGTATATGTATACACCAACTTCTATATATTATATGTACTTTTAGGTGGGTAGATAATATAATTTCTTATGCCTGTTTTCAGACATCCTTAGTTACATGTTATTTTACCCTCCTTCCTCCTTCTGTATTTATCTCCCCCCTCTTCCCTAATTAAGGCTGCCCCCCCCGATTTTTCTCATTTCCCCTTCAAGTCACTTGTCCCATATTATTCTCCTCTCTATTCCCTACCCCCACCTCTATGCTCTCCTTTTATGTTCCTGGTTGCTGCAGTCATTTCCAGGTTATATAACTATATCTGAAGTACTGGAGTTAGGAACCACTGATAAGGGAGAACACACAATGTTTATCTTTCCAGGGCTGGGTTACTGCACTCAATATGATCTTTTTAAACTATGTACCCAGATAGATCCTGATGAAGGAGACTTAGGTCATCTTTAGCACTTTGAGTATGCTTGTGTCTTTTTATTTTATTACCAAATGAAGCTTTAGATGGTTGACATAACACAGGAATTGCAGGCAATAATATCTCTGACTCTTTGATGGCCTCATATACATGGTGAATTTTTGGAATTGAACTTTCAGCGTACCAGTATACAGTGCAAGTTTACTTTGGGTTAAGCAATGAAGAGAAACAAGATGTAAATATGGGCTTGATTGAAGAGTACATGAGTTCGGCTCCTAAAATATCAAATTATTAAAGATATCTTAAAGCACTGAATGGAATTAGTAGATGAAAAAAATTCATTCCAGTTCTATCAGAAAGAAATTGCCAATGTGAACCCAAGGTGTTGCAAAATTAGTGCTCCACAAAGGCGTACGAGATGTGTTGTCTTTTGGGTTATCAGTCTATCAGGTATCATAAATGACAGCAAAGAGAGTTTATAACATAAGCCAAGATGTTATTTGTCTGTTTCAGTTCTATATTGCAATAGAAAACAAGCGTCTCAGAATCCAGTAGCTTACAACCAGCAACTATGTTACTATTTTTTTCACTTATATAACCTTGCTTGGATCACCTGTGTGATCTGTCCCACGTGATGCTGATTGAAACCCTTGCCATCTCCATGGACACATGACTGAATTGGCTGTCAACCGTGGAGAACTCACACGGCTGGCGCTTGATGTCGATTGTTAGCTGAGAGCTAATATGGTGCCATAGATTAAGTGTTCCCATTCTCCATACGAGCTGAATGCCTTACACAAGTACCGTGTTCCAGGAAGAAGGAAGCAAAAGCTTCAGGGCCGTTTAACGTGTCAAAAGTCTCAGGTCATGGACTTCCCTGCAAAGGCAGTTCAGATACAGGACGAGAAATGAACATTTTTCCATAGCAGAGGAATATGTATAAAAGGAAGTGAAGGAATTTCTTTTTATGATGGTGAACATTGAAGGAATATGTGATGTTGATTATTGGAGACTATGAAAGGAAAGTGTGATAGTGGTCGCTGTAGATTGTCTACACAGCTCATGCATATCCTCAAGACACAGAGAACAAATTCAAGACCTTTCATGGTGATAACCCTGCTATGCTCGTTGCTGGCAGCTCTGCCACCAGCCTCCTGCCTTTGCCTTCTTCCAAGCTGAGTTTTCCTGTAATCTAACCCTGTAACTTCTAAGTACAGTCAAGCCTGGAATGCCTGCATCTCATCTGGAATCAAAAGCCTTCTGCTGTGGACTTGCTTCCCTAGACCATAGGGCATCTTTTCGTGTAACAAGGTCTCTCTCTTTCATCTCTATTCAGGACACTGATGCTCAGTTCCCTCTAAGGGTCTTCAGGAACACCTAGTTCTAGCTTGCCCATGTAGAATTTGAACTGCTTCTCTTAATAGCCTGCTTTTAACACTGATAGAGCATAGGATGGACAGATAGCCATGCAAGGGCTTAAGAAATTAAACAAATACTGACTTAGCCAAGGACTTAAGCTCATGATGTTTGCAGAACAGAAGAAGAAAGATGAGAGACTTTGAAGAAAGTTAGGGTGCGTGAGAAAAATTCATGTGTGGGACTAGGTGCTGACAACCAGGCAAAGTTCAGATTTGATGTGATATGTAGTAGTAAGCCACTGTACATTCTTGAGATGAGGTGTGGCTTGGCGAAATGATATCTAAGCAAGATTAGTAAAGAGATGGAATGTAGGGCAGAGTGGAAGAAAGTAAAATGGAAGAGGCCAGTGGTTACTGGGCTCAGGGGGTGATGAACACCAACATGAGAGAGGCTACAGTGGAAATGATGGATCTATTGCCTTGAAGGGAAACAAAACTTCAGAGTACACTTTATTTATTCATTTACTTGTCTACTTTTGAGACAGAGTCTCACAATGTAGCCCTGACCTCACAGAACTCACTATGCATACCAAACTGGCCAGGAACTCACAAAGGATCACCAGCTTCTGCCTCCTGGGTGCTGGGACTAAAGGCCTATAGGTTACCATGGCTAGTGGCAGTGATTTCTAGGACATGGGAAATTGTAATGATCACCAGGATATAGACTAGTATCATCACCAGTGCTAGGCTGCCATAGAGCCTAGAGGAGGGGTCAGGATGACTGACAGCAGTGTGCAGAAAGCAATGGACGGGGAAAGACTCGGGGAAGAAGTCTGCTAGGCAGCTTACTCACCTAGGATGGCAGATACTGACCTAAGGCGTGCTGACTCAGGACAAGTGACGGCAGGAGCTGGGTTTTCGTGACTGTTTTAACTGAGGAGAGGAGACAGAATGCAGTCGCAGTGACTCATCTGGGCCTTGACAACTGTTGGCACTATCAGCAGAAAGATGGGCATGAAGAGGGACACAGAACAGACCTCACAGACCTCTATCATCCTACACAAACTGTCTGTCCTGGTTACTAGGTCTGAGGGCTCCCCTGGGGATCATTCGAATCACTTTGCTTGCTTCAGATGAATTTGACACCAAGGATCCCAGTCATCTGTCACAGGTGGAGGAATAGGCTGAGAAGCTCAATCATCCTTTGGGCAAACAGCCAGACCCACCAGACCCTGAGCTGCAAAGTGGCACTGCACTGGCTCATCCTGCTTTCCTGCCATGTCACAGTCTGTCTCATCCTCAGACTGTCTCTGGAGGAATGAGCCCCCTCCTCCTCCTCCTCCTCCTCCTCCTCCTCCTCCTCCTCTCCTCCTCCTCCTCTCTCTTTTCTATTTAAAGCTTAGCACATAAATGCTATCATTTGTCTCTTTCCCTTTTAATGGGATTTAGCCTTTGCCTCTCTCAATCAATGCCTAGCATCTGAAAGTCTCCATCATGCTCAAGTTTCTAATCAAGGAGAAGGCTTCCTCCTTTCTGCTTCAGGGCATGCACTCTGAGAGACACAAGAAATATTCTCTTATATAACCAATGCAGTTATCACCTACCTCTTCCTATTACTAAATGTATATTTTTTTGAATCACACATGTACAATAGAATGCGATTTCCAAATTGTAAACACTAAAGATAAAGCAGGCCATTTAACCATTCCTGTCTCAGTTCTAACTCCCACCATCCTTCCAAAGCACATTATTGCAGTGTTTGTTTTCTGTCTTTTCAGATGTGTTGGTTTGGCTGGTTGTTTTGCAAGACAGGGTTTCTCTGTGTAGCCCTGGCTGTCCTGGAACTCGCTCTGTAGGCCAGGCTGGCCTTGAACTTTGAGATCTGCCTGTCTCTGCCTCCTGAATGCTGGGATTAAATGTATGCACCACTGCCAGGCTCAGATGCATATATTTTAAAGGATATATTTATATATGAATATATAATTATACACATGTACACCTAATAAAAATTGCTAACAACTACAAGGGAATGCCAGGGCCAAGAAGTAGGAGTGTGTGGGTAGGGGAATAGGGAGAGGGGAGGGTATAGGGGACTTTCGGGACAGCATTTGAAATGTAAATGAAGAAGATATCTAATAAAAATTTTTAAAAATTGCTAACATATTAAAATAGTAAACAGAAACTACTGATACCTTCAGAATGGATGGCTGTAAATGTGTTAAACCAATGGAATCCAGACTTAAAAGACCACATATTGTACAATTTGACTCATAATATTTTGCAAGAGAAGAAACTGTAAGAATAGCAACATGTCAGACAGGCAGTGATGGCCCATGCCTTTAATCCCAAGTTGGGAGACAGAGGCAGATGGATCTCTGAGTTCAAGGCCAGCTTGGTCTACAAAGTGAGTTCCAGGACAGCCAAGGCTACATAGAGAAACCCTATCTCAAAAGCTCCAAAAGGAAGGAAGGAAGGAAGGAAGGAAGGAAGGAAGGAAGGAAGGAAGGAAGGAAGATACTAAAGGCCAACTGTTGCTTGTGTGTGTGTGTGTGTGATCAACCATGTATTTAGCTCTATCTCTACTATTATGTAGCAGTAGAGTTCATTCTTTTTTTTAACTGCTATGCAATTCTTCCATTACACACATATTGAAATTTTCATTTATTTAGTCCTGGTGCTCATGGTTCTTTTTTTTTTTTTTTTTTTTTTCAAGACAGGGTTTCTCTGTGTAGCCCTGGCTGTCCTGGAACTCACTTTGTAGACCAGGCTGNCCTNGAACTCAGAAATCCGCCTGCCTCTGCCTCCCGAGTGCTGGGATTAAAGGCATGCCCCACCACGCCCGGTCTCACGGTTCTTTAGATTCATTTCCAGTTCTCTGCTAATAAAAAGACAAAGTGGATGGATAGCATTGTGCACATCTGAGAGAGTGACTGCACGGTGGACATATAGACGCAGTGATAGGAGAATTAACATGAGTTAGTAGTTCTTACTGCCCTTGCAGCTCTGAATAACATATGCTGTGCTTTGCTTCTGCAATCTCAATTCCTTTCTACCTCAGATAACACCCCTTAGCTTAGAAAGAGAGAGCTACAAAGCGGCGGTTCTGACCTCAGCAGCTCTGCTTCTATAAACATGCTTGCTTGTGAACCTTAGCCGTGTGGCAAAAGTTCAAACCTTAGCCGTGTGGCAAAAGTTCAAACCTTAGCCCACCAGTAAGAGGTCAAAATGATGCAGTTTAGCCTACAAATGTTGAAAAAAACAAAACAAAAAATTGGATCTGGGCCCAGTTTCTGTCCTCAGAATTCTAGCTTCCTGGGTCTGCTGGCTGGGCCTGCCAGCAACAGTTCTCCAACTTTCCAAACTCATGTTTGGTTTCTTGAAGGTCTGATATCTCCAGCAGTAGCAGTGTTAGGAGGTGAAGTATGAATTGTGGGTTTCATAAGTGTCATCAGTGGTCAAACACATTGGCCCTTTCACTAAAATACTTACTAACTCTTTCTGTCATCAAACCAACAGACGCTTACTCCTCTGAATCTGCTGTTAGAGGCCAACACACCATAAAATTATACTTGCCTTTATTTTTAGCTAAAATGTTATAGTGCAAGTTAAGCACAGCCAGAGACACACCTGCCTACCATTTTAACCTTTAGATGTGTACCTTGAGTTAAATACACCCACAATCTTATTTCTGTTTTGCCTTCTTAAATTATGATCTTAAACTGAGCATGCTCAGGTTGCAGTACTTAGCTGGGCCTTTTCAGGACTTGTCTTTCCACCTTAAATGAATATGTAAGGTTGCCTGAATAGAAGCCCCAGGCTTTCTTTGTGCCTCTCTCCACTCACCAAGATGCAATCCACTCGATAATTCTCTTACACTACTAACAAAGTTTTGCTTTGTTTGAGACAGAGTATAGTGTAACTGGAGCCTTAAACTGGCTCTACCTCCTGTGCTGGGATTACAGGTCTGTGCCACCAGACCCAGTTAACATGGGCTGCATCAGCCTCTGCTTGAAAATGGGATGGAATGGTTACCCAAATGGTTCTCAGTGCCATAGTATTTTGCCTGTTGACTGCAAGAGGATAAACTTGCTTATCTGGAAAAGAGCCAGATATTAAGGGTGAGAAAGGATGAAGAGAACCACAAAGAACTGGTCAAAGACATGAAAGAAAGCGTAGTAGTGTAAGCCATGTTGTCTTAGTTACTCTTTGATTCCTGTGATAAAACACCACAGCCAACCAACTTATAAAAGAAAACATTTGATTCAGCATACAGTTACAGAGGGCTAGACTCCATGGTAGTGGAGCAAAAGGATAGATGAGACTTCTATCTTGGTCCACAAACAAGTTGGAGGGAGGGAGTGGAAGGAGGAGAGGAGAAGAGAGGAAGGAAAGAGAGGGAGGGAGGGAGAGAGAGACCCAGTGACACACTTCTTAATCCTTCTTAAACAGTTCCAACTAGGGACCAAGTATTCAAACACATATGTGGGACATCTCATTCAAACTACCACACCATGGCAAGATCTCGTATGATGTTTGGAAGCAAATGGGCTTCTGGAAGAGCAAAGATGTATTTACACCAGCTGAGTCTATTATATAGTGAGGTGTGTATTAACTGCTCTGCACACATATTTTATTTAATCCTTATGAGACTTGAGAGACTACAAAAGGACAGTCTGCCAGAGAAAGAAAGATGATCATTATGCACACAAGATGTGCCCTCCGACCACTGATTGATGTTCCACAAGCCAGCAAGGCATCCAGGAGCCAGATGATGGGAAGTATCTGTAAGAAGGAGTATTTCGTCATAGGACAGTAAGTGATTAGATTAGGAGAATTGGAACTTTATTATCTGTTAGTCAGAAGTGAATAGAACCTCAAGACCAAGGCCAAATGATAAAAGAGGATTCCCTTTCTCTGCACAGTTCTGCTGTGTTAAAATGTGTGATTTCAGCCAGACATTGGGGTACATACCTATAATCCCACGACTTGTTAGTCTGAAGCAGGGGTACACCATGCAACCCTGTCTCAAAAAAGTGGGGAACAGAAACTTCTACACAGACAGTGTATGTGGTTGAACTCCAGGTATCAAGTGGTAGGAACCATTCCCCTTGGAAGTTAAAGAACCTCAGAGAACTAACGTACCACCCAATAATGGATAGGAAACTCTTGACAATGTCTTTCTAACATGCTGGGCTGTGAATTGGCTTCTTCAATTCTAGCACACTTTTAGGAGTGCCTCTTTTTTTTTTGTCTTAAAGTACCTCTCAACTCCTGAATTCTCTCCCTCCGTTAACAGGATGTTATTAAAAATGAGCCAAGTTTTCCACAGGCTTTCAGGAGGGGATCAGTATGCACAAGCACTTGTCTGTCCATTTTGTATTCCCCTGGAGTGGTTCTGTCTGTTCTCTGCTAAAACAGGATCTGACCTCCCTCAGCTCAGATGGGACCCACTCCAGCCCTTCAGCCCTATGTGTAGAGGTTACAAGGCTCACATACAACTACCGTTGAGAAGCTGCCGGTGAGGGAGAGGGTAGTATTCTGGTCTCAACACTCAGCTTCTGGCTGAATCCCACAGATCTGATTGTTGAGGCTGAGAACTGGGGAGGAGACGCTATTGTGGAGAAAGTGGGAGGCCACTTTAAGGAATTTACATAGTACCTTCGGGTTGGTGTTGGCAGGACTGCATTCATCCACAGCCAGCTACCGGCTCAAAGGCTTAACTGACAAAGCTCCAGCTCCTTCCCTGAGCCGGTTAGAGGAGGCAGTCTAAACTCTCTCGCTTGAGTAAACGCATAGTTCCTACTGGTTCCTAGTCCTGAACAATATCGACAAATAGGGCGCCAGGCATTTCCTTTATTGGCAGCATAGTGACTTTTCCTAGGATAAGCTCAAAATGGAAGGGCCAGAGGCCAGTCTGTACTTAATGGGGGTGGGGGTGGGGGGGACTGTAACCATAGCAGCAGCAAGAATAACACTAATAGTAGGGATTATGCATGGAGCCCTCTCTCCAGGCCAGGCCACAGTAGGTGGCCTTCATGAGCCCAGACAACCCTTTATCATCAATGGGTCCACATTACCTTCGAGGAAACTCAGTCTGAAAGAAGGAATTTGCCCCAAATCCTAATCCTGCAACTGCTAAACGACTCAGCCAGGAAGCCAAAATTAAAACCCAGACTCATGTTCTATCTGGATTTCTCCTTCTGATTTTTGTTTTCCTCAAAACCTTTGGTGTTACAATTTGAAAAAAAAAAAAAATCCGGCTGTTAACAGCTCAATGATAGAGTATCATCAGTCCAGCATGTTCAAGGCCCAAGCCCCAAAAGAAAAGAAAAGAAAAGAAAAGAAAAGAAAAGAAAAGAAAATTATTCGGTGCCATAGCAGCACAGGTAGGTAGAGGCATAAGGATCAGAAACTAACATTAACTTGGTTACAAGGTAGATTTGAGGCCAGTCTGCGTTACTTGGGACTCTGTCTCAAAGAAACAATAACAAATAAAATAAAAATTCAAAATGGGTGGGAGATTGGATGGGGTGGGTGCTAGAGAGATTGCTCGGCAGTTTAAACACACACACACACACACACACACACACACAAAACATTCTTGCAAAGAATCCAAATTTATTTCTCAGCATTGCATTAGGCAGCTTACAACTGCCTATATCTCGAATTCTAGGGGATCTCCACCTCTTGTCTCTGTGGGCACCTGAACTCATGTGTGCATATACACACATAGACACATAATGTAAAAAATAAAAATAAAAATAAATAAATCTTTGGAGCTGGAGAGATGGCTCAGCAGTTAAGAACATGGTTGCTTTTTCCAAAGAACCCAGCACCCATATGGCAGCTCTCAGTAACTCCATTTCCAGGGGATCTGACACCCTCACACAGACATACACGTGGGAAAAACACCAATGCACATGAGCTAAAAATAGATATTTAAAAAAAAAAAAGAAAGAAAGAAAGAAAAGAAAAGAAAGAGAAAATTCAGACAGAAGGGCAGGAGGAGAGGGCGTGGAGATAGAGTGGGCAATGGTCCGTCCTAGGCTGTAGTTGGGTGAGATTCCATTCTAATGCTCTAAAGCACAGTAGGATTACTGTGGTTGACAGTACTTAATATATACTGTATAATAGCTGGTGGAAAGATCTCAGGTGTTCCGAGAATGAAGGATTGGTGTTTGAAGTCACCAAGTATGCCAGCTCCCCTGACCTGTTCATCACTCGTCATACACTAGTAGTGAAGTGTCACGCATACCCTATAAATGTGCCTGATTAGTATGTCACTAAAATAAGCATGCATAAGTAAGCATGCGCGCTAAGAGACAAGTGATCTGGGATCAGTCTCTCCGTTCATGATTCGTTCACAACCAGTCCAAAGGAAACAGAAGATTCTGAAATTCCAAACGGGCGCTGTACTGGATAGTTTTGTGTCAACTTGACACAGCTGGAGTTATCACAGAGAAAGGAGCTTCAGTTGGGGAAATGCCTCCATGAGATCCAGCTGTAAGGCATTTTCTCAATTAGTGATCAAGGGGGGAGGTTCCCTTGTGGGTGGTGCCATCTCTGGGCTGGTAGTCTTGGGTTCTATAAGAGAGTG
>NC_034592.1:129032712-129039823 GCF_900095145.1 Mus pahari | reverse complement strand
AAGCCAGTAAAGAACATCCCTCCATGGCCTCTGCATCAGCTCCTGCTTTCTGACCTGCTTGAGTTCCAGTCCTGCATCCTTTGGTGATTAACAGCAGTATGAAAATGTAAGCTGAATAAACCCTTTCCTCCCCAACTTGCTTCTTGGTCATGATGTTTGTGCAGGAATAGAAACCCTGACTAAGACAGGCGCAGAATCCTTGGTGTTTGACATGTGCCTGCTGTGGATTTGGTAATTTGCCATTCCGTAGGGGGTTTTTTTTGTGCACAACTTTCTCCTCAAGTTGGCAAGCAAGTGTGATGCCCTTTTTGTGAGATCACTGAGCTGCTGACTCTCCCCTTACCTCTCCAGACAGATGCTTGTCCAGTTCCCAAATTACCACTGAGAGACTGTGGCAGAGTGGGAGGGCTGCCACCCCTACCCCTCCACCAGACTCCTACTCCTCCATCCCCACTCCTCCACCCCTACTCCTCCACCCCCACTCCTCCACCTCTACTCCTCTGCCCCCAGACATAGATCTACAGAGATGTTCACGTGAGTATGCTTTCCCCACAAAAGGCAAGGCTATTGAATACTGTTTCCGTACAGCAGTTTTTAAATAGTGAATTCAAGCAAGACTTCAATCCAGATGACCTGGAGCAGTGATTGGGATTGGGACTGGAGCATGTCAGCCTTATTTCATGGGGCACTCATATTCCAAATGTGTGCACATTCCATCCTGAGGGCAGCCTGGGGGCTGGAAGTGAGCTTGTTTCCTGTAAACTAATGTTTCTCCAGGGGCCACCATTTCACGAGTCATTTCACGTGTCTACCCATGTGCTACTGTCAGCCCAGTCAGAAGGCCACCTCCTAAAATCGGTGCTGGGCGACTAATTGGTTTATCAAGAATTATCAAAAATGCTAGTGTATTTTAGAAAACGGGAGCACTTACTGCATTTCCTGCTGTTTCAGGATAAGAACACATACAAAATGATTCCAAAGTATTAGTTAAAAGTGAGTTTTAATCTGATCAGTTGGGTTTTTTTTTTTTTTTTTCATAAACCAGATTACATAATATGCTCTCTCTGCCACCTTTAAGCCTGCTTGGTCCACGCCAAGGTGCATTCGTGCTAATTGCTTGTGACACAGTACCAGAGTAGGCTCCCTACAATGCTGATTTTAGTTGGCAGAACTCAGACCTTGAGACTCTGTGCTCTGTCCCCCGTTAGTGTCGCGATGTTGCAGAGCATCACCCTCTTACCCTCTGAATCAGCACTGCATTTGTCACAAACCAGTGAGGCTCATGGCAATGGGAGAAAGTAGTAAGATGCTGTTAATAAGGAACAGCTCTGAAGTTCTGAGGTCCTTGGTCACATGCCAAGCATCTCAGAGGACCTTTCATTTAATCCTCCTGTCTCTCTCTGCTGCCCAGGCCAGGCTGCATCCAGAGGGCCAGCAGGGTGTTCACTAAGAGAACATTTACAGAGGTGAGGGCAGAATGCTGGGACCCACGTGGGATAGGGAGAGGCATAGTGACAATGGGAAGTTTTCAGGACATATAAGGTGGTAGGGCCAGGAAAAGGTAAGGATGCCTGGGTCTCTCTCCTGCTTCAGGCAGCTCCCATTGGCCACACCCAACTAGCAGGCGGAGGGCTCTGAGGAACTTTAACCAGAGAGTTCATGCTCTTGGCATAGATTAGGGAAAAAAAATTGGACCCATGAAAAGCAAGCAGAGAAAAATGAGCATAACATAGTGGTCACTGTTTTCATGCTTAACCTAAAATACTCACCCAAAGATGGGGCAGCTGGGGTCAGAGTGTTCCGGTAATTTTCCCCAAGTCAGCTGGAGATTTGGAGCCAGGCTTCCTGACTTAGGCTGCCCTTGATATGGTCTTTGTGGTTCAGTTACTTTTTCCCATTTTGGACTCAGATGAGCAAAACTCTGCCCATTGTCCAAATCTATCATTTTCCCAGTGAGAAATAGGAGCCTACAATCTCTCGGGCCAGTTTTCTCTTCTAAGGAAGTAGTTTCAACTCTTCCACTGCCAGACTTGATTTTAGTGTCATCTTACAGAACCGGACATGCTTCAATGAACTGCTGCCCTCCTGACCTGACGCTTGTACCAGTTTGTTTTCCATTACTATGATGAAGTACCTGAGGTTAGATAACTAATAAAGAAAAGGAGTTCACTTAGCTCACGGTTGGGGAGGTTTACAGTTTAAATAGTACAGTGCTAGATTTGTTAAAGGCTCCACAACTGTATCACTTCTTGACAGGTAACACCATAGAAGACGCAGGATAGATAGATCATGGGATAAGATAGATCACAGGATAAGACAGGAGGCCAGAGAGCCTCTGGAGTCCAGTGAGCTAACTCCCCCGCTCAGGTTCACCTCCTAAAAGTCCAACTACCTCTCAACAACCCTACACTGGGGACCAAACTTGCAATGACCTTCAGAGCATAGCAATATTGTATATGAGATCCCCTCTCATATTACATTCTATACCATGGAAAAGGTGACGTGGATGAATGTGATGTCCCGCACTAGTCCTGTCCTCTCTCAGTACTGACAGTCCTGTACATGTGACTGGGGCCTAGTGGGCTTGCCTAACTTAAAATATTTCTACTGCATTTTCTAGGAGCTTGTGTTTTATATTCTCTAGTGTTTAACCTCTTTGTTTCATTTTGATGAATGGAAGCAAATGTCAAAATATTCACATAGTAATTTCTAAAAACAATTCTGTTTCTCTAATTTTTGAGGGTTTTTTTTTGTTTTTTTGTTTTTGTTTTGTTTTAAAATTTCTCATACTTCTGCCTTTTTTCCTGATCAAAATAGTCATCTGGGTGAGGTATGTGAGTTGGGTGGGGTGGGTGAGGTGGGTGGGGTGGGTGGGGTGAGTGGACAAAGCCAAAGAATCCAGTACTACAGAATAGATGGTGGAGGTAGAAAGTTTAGTGTAGGCAGCTCCCAGTCAGAACACTCTGAAATGGCCTGATATAGCAGTCTAGGAATAACCTCAAGGGATATTTGCAGTCATCTCTAACTCCACCCATGGCTTCTTAATTCTTTGTGCCCTAAGCATTCTCTGGCCTTCAGGGCCACTAACCAGCACAGGGAAGCTTTCTCTGAACAGGGAGTTGGAGTTAATGGCCAAAGCACAAGAACTGGTGGATAAACATGTCAGTCCTCATATTCCCAGTAGACTAATAGTTATGTGTTGTATTAAACACACAGTTCCTTGAGGAGCTAGGGAGTGGACTTCTCTCAAGCTCAAACTTCATAGCCCTCTGGGAACAGTCCTTGGCACTTGATCTGGCCTACTTTCATCACTCCCTAATTGTGAGAAACTGATGATTGGATTCTGTCCATGACTTTGGTCCTGCCTAAACTGTCATAGATAACCATAGCTCAAAAGCTAAGTAGATATTTCTCTTACTAAACCCAGTTGAAGGTGAATGTAGTGGTGCACACCTTTAGTCCAGAAGCAGATCTTTGTGAGTCCAACCTGGTTTATATTAAGAGCTCCAGGCCATGCAAGAGTACATTGGGGGAACCTTGCTTTAAAACAATAAAAATACAGTTGAGGGGAACTTAATGAGCCACCCTGGACAACTTCAGAAATGTTCAGCTTTTTAACCCTTTGCAAAAGGGAATAAACCAGGAAATCCACACTTAATCAGACTAACCCAAAACAGAGGAACACTTCCCCATGAGGAGGAGCCACTAATTATCCCTCTGGAAGTTAGTCATAACACACTCTGTCAGCAGGGGATTAAGGCAAATCCCTCAGTGGCCACCTAATTTCTCTATTAACTTGGTTAGAAATGTTGAGTTTGCTCTGTAGACCTGCATGGGCTTGAAAGGGAAGGTATTTAACAAAGAAGCTGGATGTTTTAAATAGGACGTGGCCCTGCCCAGCCATTAGCATCACTCTAGTTTATTTTAAGAGAATGCCATTCAAGTTCCTACTTATTTCATTTTAAATAATGTTTTATTATCAAGTGTAATGTGAGAAACTGCATTGAATCTAGAAAAGCACAGACCAGGAAACAAAACCCAGTGCATAAAGTCCAGGTAAATATCTTGGGGCATGTTTTCTCTTTGAGCATTGTAGATATATGCATATGAAGGCTGCTGTGCCTTTAATTTTCTATTTTAATTTTTTTAAATCTACTTTGGACAGTTGCTACACGGAGTACAAATGTATTAGAGACCAACTTTCTTATCAGACAGGCTATCCCAATACTATACTTTCAAGGATCATTTCTATAGTGCATTATTAGAAAAGTTTATCTTTCTGTGTAAAGTATGGAATACAGAGGGATGGAGGGATACTAGATGCAGGGTTAAGTCAGTGCTTCTCAACTTTCCTTAGGCTGCGACCCTTTAATTCAGGTCTTAATGTTGTGATGACCCCCAACCATAAAATTATTTTGTGGCTACATCATAAGTGAAGTTTTGCTACTGTTATGAATTCTAATGTAAATATCCGTCATGCAGAATATAGGATATATGACCCCAAAGGGGTTACCACCCACAGGTTGAGAACTGCTTGTAAATTAACAGTAAATTAACCAAAACTAAGGATATATGAAGAAGCCTTATGAAAATCCAAGTTTGTAAGCTAATTAAAAATCTAATTAAAATAAAGATGTTTGACCAAAGATACCCTGTGTGGTAGGACAATGGGCTATTATTTAGAAATCTCAGTGTCAGGCATAAATGCCATGAATTATTGGCCCCAGAGGCATCCAAAACAACCCAGGCTGCTGCCATTGCTCTTGGCTTCTCGCCATAACTAGATGGTAGGACAAAGAGAAACCAATCTTAAACTGACTGGGAAACTCTCCCTGAGATCTACATTTTGTAGTGCTGGCAGGTGTTATGCAGACTGCTGAGGGAGAAAAGGTATCAATGGTTTTTCACAGCTTGGGCCAGGCATGCTATAGTACTGCTTTGACAGGTACAATGTGCCCACTGGTGCAATAATGGCACAACTGTTATGGAAACAACCATCCACTGGTGTAATAATGGCATAATTGTTATGGAATTATGGGAACAACCATCCACTAGTGTAATAATGGCACAAGTGTTATGGGAACAACCATCCACTGGTCTAATAATGGCACAACTGTTATGGGAACAACCATCCACTTGTTGATTGGATTTAAGGCCTGCTTCATAGGAAGGGACTGATACCTAGCACTGTGAAATGGCCTGAGATGGGAGTGGCTATTATTAATTTTGATAAATGGTCCTGTTGTGAAACTTTATTCTAAATATTTGTTTATGCCTATAAATTTGTGCTGGTCTTAACCTTTGTTTGAGAAGCTTTTTTTTTTATGGTGGATAGTGGTTAATACAGAAACCCCACAACTGTATAAAGTGCTTAGAATAAGTGATTGTGAGTGTGTGTATCTCTCTCTCTCTATCTATCTATATCTATATCTATATCTATATCTATATCTATATCTATATCTATATCTAATCTATATCTATATCTATATCTATGTATTATTTATATCCCCTGCAAGGCTCAGGGGACATTGCAGAAGGAGAAACAAAAAGAATGTAAGTACCAGAGGATGGAGAGGAGTGCTATGAACTACTATCTACTACGCCTGACACAGCTCTGGCACTTGTGAAGTCAAAGAAGCTATGGCTACCTGCATAAGACCCGACAAGATCAAGTCAATTGAAACTTCCAATATGGGTGGGGGAAAGGCTCACAAGGCCCCACCCCTAGCTTAGAAGCTATTGTCAGTTAATGTTGCTGGATGAGAGAGTCCGTTTTATGGGGTATGGCTGCTGGTAGGTTGCCTATGCCTCAGTGAATGACATTATATCCATGCTTATATGGGCAGTACTAATTGACTTAGTGAGTTGTAAATTAGAAGAAGAAAAGGAGAGAAAGGAGATGAAGTTTGAAGGGAACCTAGCAGAAACTGAAACAGGGAATGGATGGGTGGTGTGCTGGCTTAAATAGGAATGGACTCGTGTTTGAATGCTTGACCCATAGGGAGTAGCACTAGTAGAAGGTGTGGCTTTGTTGGAGTAGGTATGGCCTTGTTGGAGAAAGTGTATCACTGTGGTGTCGGGCTTTGAGGTCTCCGATGTTCCAACTAGGCCTAGTGTGTCAGTCTCCTTCTGCTGCCTGTGGATCAAGATGTAGAACTCTCAGCTCCTTCTCTAGCACCACGTATACCTCCCTGCATGCAGCTACGTTTCCTGCCATGATGATAATGAGCTAAATCTCTGAAACTGTAAGCTGGCCCCAATTAAATGCTTTCCTTCACAAGAGTTGTTGTGGTCATGGTATCTCTTCACAGCAATTAAACCTTAACTAAGTCAGGTGGATATGATCAAGACACATATACATATATAAAATTTTTCAAATAATAAATGAAAACACTATTAACAAAAAAGGCTGTCTCAAATTATGTTAAGCTTAGTCATGTAACTTTTTCATTTAATAACTACTTTTTGGTAACTTGGCAGAGAGAAACAGCATGCTAATTTTGATTAATTTATATTTTTTAACTTGGTAATGAGATGGATATTTGCCTCTGTATTATTTGGTTGTTGTTGTTTTTCTTCTGTTCTCTCCTTTCTCCTCATCTTCTTCTCCTCTTCCTTCCTCTTAGACAGTTTCCCTGTGCAGCCCAAGCTGGCACCAAATTGGTAAGTCTCCTGGCTTAGCCTCCTAGGTGCTGGGATCGCAAGAGAACACCACATGTCTGTTCTTCTTTCTGTATTTCTTCTGTATACTTTTACTTATGTTTTTGCTCATTTTTTTCATTATTTGTTCCATTTTAATTGTCAAACAATAATGTCACATGTGTATGGGACCAATGTGATAATATGTCACATTTATAGTTGTAGAAAGAGTAACCAAACTACTAATTAACATGTCATTACATCCCCAGCATCATTCTTTTTGTGATAAGAATGCAAAAGAAATCAGGGTTAAAGAGATAGCTCAATGGTACAGAGCAAATGGTACAGAGGAAGAGCTCTTCAGGCTCTTGAACATACATGGTGTATGAAAATTGACAGAGGCACGCACACACACACACACACACACACAGAGAGAGAGAGAGAGAGAGAGAGAGAGAGAGAGAGAGAGAGA
>NC_034592.1:129029286-129032702 GCF_900095145.1 Mus pahari | reverse complement strand
AGAGAGAGAGAGAGAGAGAGAGAGAGAGAGAGAGAGAGAGAGAGAGAGAATAAACAGGGATCAGGAAGATGATTCAGTGATTAAGAGCACTAGCTGTTCTTTCAGAAGGTTCACAACCTCCTATAACTAGTCCCAGGGGGTATAACACCCTCTTTTGGTCTTTGCAGGCACCAGGCCTGTGGCACACAGACAAACATGCTGACACCCATACACATAAGATACACAAATAGAAAAATTTTTAAATCCTTAAAAAGCAAAAAATTTACAAAAATTTGGGAAGCATTTTAAAAACACACATCATTGCTAGCGTGCAGTATAATGGATCACTAAATCTTTGTCTACTTTCTACCAGAATTTTAATTTTCTTCCTAAAGAATGAAAGGTAGATATACATTGGAAGCAGAAGCATGGGGCTTGTCACAGTTACTGAGAATATCTTTCTAGTTTATCAACAGATACTAACTTACTCTACTTTTAGAAAAGTTTCTCTTGTGTATTTCTAGCTTTTAAATGTACTTTTAACACTAACACTAAGATACACTAAGAAGACAGAGGCAGGAAGATCTCTGTGAGGTCTCTTTGAGGCCAGCCTGATCTACATAGTGAATTCTAGGCCAGCCAGTGCTACATAGTGAGAATGTCTCAAAAAAGAAAAAAAAAGTTTTTCAAATTTTACATTTAGTCTCTTAACAGCTCCATAATTTATTTTATTTATTTTAATTTTCAACGTCTATTCTCTTTTTTTTTTTTTTAAGATTTATTTATTTATTATATGTAAGTACACTGTAGCTGTCTTCAGACACTCCAGAAGAGGGAGTCAGATCTTGTTACAGATGATTATGAGCCACCATGTGGTTGCTGGGATTTGAACTCCGGACCTTCGGAAGAGCAGATGGGTGGTCTTACTCACTGAGCCATCTCACCAGCCCCAACTTCTATTCTCTTAATAAATTATTTTAACCATCAATTGTTAAGAACTTTGGGTAAAGCTCCCTGTGTCTTTAATTTTCATTTTTAGTTTTTAACAGGTAGTTTTTAATTTATGTTGTACTGTGTATACCTGTGTTTCTGTGCACCGCCACCACGTGCTTGTAGTGCCTATGGACACCTGCAGGGGGCATAGAATCCCCTGTTGTGAGTTCCGGAAACCAAATCCAGGTCCTCTGCAAGAGGCTCTTAGTCACAGCCTCCACTCCAACTCACCTTTCATTCTTAAACTAGTAATTGAAGTCAAACTTTGTTCTAAACCTGAAAACAAAAACAAAAACAAAGCAAAACAAAACAAAACATAAAACAACAGATTCTCTTTGTTACCTTGGAATGGTTGGTTCACGTTTTGGAAACTGCGTAACCATAGATTGCTTCAGAAAAGCTTCCGAGGATGGGAAGGCCTTCCTGTCTCCGGAGTATGTAGAGATGACAATGTTTTGCCCCTGCGGGTTTTCTGTGACTGCCTGAAGACCTATGGCAGGCAGCCATCCAAGGCCACTTCCTCAGCATCCTTCTCCCAGGGCGGTACCCAGCCACTATTTTGCCAAGAGGTTATTGGCTGGAGGAAGCCCCTTTATCAAATACACAAGAGCTTTCTCTTCCTGGGATGAAGTGATAATAGATTTGTATAAAAGAGGAAGCATTGAGGGGAGGAGGGCAGGATGACCTAATGTTTGCTTCTCACTTCTGGCAAGCTTCAGATGTTTCAACAAGAAAATAGTGTGTCAGGATGGCCAGGTGGTCTAAGGCGCCAGACTCAACAAGAAAATATGATTTAAAACGTTGTTCACACAAAACCCAGCCCACCAACTTGGAGTCCTTAGATACCTGAACACTAGTGCCGTTGCACTAGTGCAGAAGCAGTCCGTGAGGAGCCAGCCCTTCACCTGTCTTTGTGTTCATAAACTGGAATGGCCTCTGAATGCCATAGCTCCCTTCCTCTGGGGTTTTCTGTACTTTCTGTGTCATTCTCTTCTTCTTTAGCAACCTTCCACGAGTCCCCCATTAGCTGCTACAATGACTGGCAGGGTCCCGAGAGGACCCATCTAGGGTTTTTTGTTGTTAAGGTTGTTTTGTCTGAACCCCCTGCAGTGGAAGACTTTGTGCTGGTAGACCCTTTTGCCCCAGCTAAGGCCTGTGAAGAAATAGTTGAGGGAGGCCTCAAAAAGAAGCTGAGCCATAAGGAGACCCCATCAGAGACCTTAGACTGCAAATCCTAAAGCCAGCAGTACATGTGGGCTTCTCTTGCGTGAAATAATAAATTCCCTTCCCTTCTTGTGTTGGGCTTCCTGAGGCTTGTATCAGAAAAGCCTGAAGTAATACTGTTTTATTCACATACACCCTAGTGATTTTTTTTTTACATAACTCAGATATAAGTGTAAATTTAAAAATTATGAACAAAAGAGATACTGTAACAATAAAATACTGATAAATATAGGACATTTTAGTATTTTGATGTTTTTACTTATCTTCTGAGCATTTCATACGACATATTTTGATCATACCCTTTCCCTTCCCCTAATTCCTCCCAGATTTCCCTCTGACTCCAACTCTGGCAATTTTAAATCTTCCTTACAACAAGGATGATTTACCCAGGGATTTTTTTTTCCCCCAAGACAGGGTCTCACAATCTTGCTCTGGCTGTCCTGGAACTCCCTATGTAGACCAGGCCGATCTCAAACTCACAGAGATCCCTCTGCCTCTGCCTCCTGAGTGCTGGGATGAAAGATGCATGCCATTGTGCTCCCATATTTCTTCTGTATCTAGGGTTTGTTTGTTTTACTTTGTTTTATTTGAGACAAGGCTTACCTTGTAGTCCAGGCTGACCACCTTGAGCTCACAGAAATCAGTCTTCCCTAAAGGCCAAAGTTAACAACCTGTAAGGCCCACTTGCCCCAGAGTAGATAAGGTCCTGGAATGCCGGAAGCTGTTGCTCTTGTGAGATAACAAGCCACGTGTTTTCACTCCCTTAAACAAGTCTGTTCGACCCAACTGCACCTATGTTCTTCACCACATGTAGTCAGGAAGTATGGCAAGATACATGCTTGCCCCTGATTGGATGTAGGAAGAAGGTAGACAGGCAGGAAATTTATCAATAACCTTATGGAGTTGCCTTTATAAGCCCCTGCAAAATGAGACTCATCACCATTTTCTGGGGACTTGGGAATGGTTCTGGCCAGAGTCCGTTATCCTGGCCAGTATTCAATTAAAGCTTATTTCAAATTTGGCTCCGAAATTATGCAGCTGGTCTTTCTCTTGCAATTTTCAGGTTTAATACTTTCTCTACCTCCTGAGTGCTGGGATTAAAAGCTTGTGCCATCACACCCAGCTATCTGCAGTATCTGTTCTCTCTCTCTCTCTCTCTCTCTCTCTCTCTCTCTCTCTCTCTCTCTCTCTCTCTCTCTCATCAGCTGTATTTAATTAAT
>NC_034592.1:129007255-129029241 GCF_900095145.1 Mus pahari | reverse complement strand
GGGAGCATTTTCCACGTATGTATGTGTGATATATATATATATATATATATATATATATATATATATATATATATATATGTTATATGTGTGTGTGTTGCCCAAATGTATGTATGTATATCATTTTCATGCCTGGTGACTGTAGAGACCAGCTGAGGTTACAGATATTGTGATCTACAATATGGATGCTGGGAACCGAGTTTAGGTCCTTTATAAGAGCGGCATGTGTTCTCCACTACTGAGCTGTCTCTTCAGACAAATACATTCTCCTGTGTATCCCCAAAGAAGACAGAATTTTCCTTCCCTTCAGTTTGAGGGGAGAGGCATTGGGGGAGCCTAGGGGAAACTGGAGCAGTTTATCTTTTTGGTTAATCTCCCCTCCTGACATTCTGGTTTCTATACCTGGAGATTAGCTTCACTTGCTCTCAAAATGCATCCGCATTTCCATGTGTATCTTTTCAAGCAGTCCTTTCTGCTTCTGTCTGGCTTCTGTCATTCACTCAGAGTAGTTCTTCTTAAATTTAGTTAGTCTACAGTACTGTGTGAGTCAGTTTTGTGTGTGTTTGTTGTTTGGGGGTTTTGTTGTTGTTGTTGTTTTATCTTCCAAGACAAAGTTTTCCTATGTAATCCTGGCTGTTCCAGAACTCACTCTGTAGACCAGGCTGGACTCAGAGATAAGCCTGCCTCTGCCTCCTGAGTGCTGGGATTAGAGGCGTGTGCCACCACTGCCCAGCTGAGAGTTAGTTCTTACTTCCACCGACTGAAGAGCTACTTCCTTGCCTCCTTTTCCTTGTAGAAGCATATTTTATGATTTTAGAGATGAGGTTTTATTCATATTCATGTTGCACAAAGCTCAGAAGCCCAATCCTGTAATCCTGTAGCCACACAAACTCACAGGCCAGTGTCACCACAGGCAGATAGAGGCTGTAATCCTGTAGCCACACAAACTCATAGGCCAGTGTCACCACAGGCAGATGGAGGCTGTAATCCTGCAGCCGCACAAACTCACAGGCCAGTGTCACCATAGGCAGATGGAGGTTGTTGTTCAATGCACACTGAGTGCCCTCGTGCACCAGGATCTCTGGACAGCAGCAAAGAAAGCCACAGTTCCGCCACAGAGAGTGGGTAGCCAGTCCAAGGCAGCATCCTTTGTGGGTCACACACCTGTGTAAACAGAAACCTAGAAGTGAACCAAAGACTTCTTTAGACTGGAGGTCTGTAAACTCCTATGGGTGGGGATGCTAAAATGAAAATCAGGACAGTCAAAACTGGGCCAGCCACAGAGTTGGGACCCTTTTCTAGCTAAGGAAGTGTTAAGTTCCAAACCATGTAAAGGGAAGATTCTAAAGAAAGGGAAAGAGAACTGTGAGGACTGAACGGAACAAACCAGGAAGTCAGGAAAAGCAGTGTCCGATGCATAGGTAGCTTGCTGACTTGTTTTTTAGGTAGGCCTCATTATGCAGCCCAGGCTGGCCTTGAACTTGAGGTCATTCTATCTCAGACTCTGAGTGCTGGAATTACAGGCATGCACCACCACACCCAGCCTTAGCCAAGCCAGGTTTTCTCTACTAGCTCTAGAGGGTTGCCTCTAGTAGAGAATTGTGCTCTTTCCTAGAGGCCTCCCCTATGAAAGTACATGGATGTGCACCTTTTTTGGGGGGGAAGATCCTTTCTGTAGCCCCACACTGGTGTTTGATATCCGACAGTTTGATCCTTTGCTACAAAATATACTCCTGTCTTAAAAGCCTACAGCAGAAGAACCAGACAGTTTTAAACTGGCAGCCACCTGAGAAGTTAACAACTTTTGTTTTTATCTCAGTTCTGTGGGCAGACTTCACATCCTTCTCCAATCATTTGACCTTTGGATGGCATTTATCTCTACTTCAGGGGCTGAGTACACACACACACACACACACACACACACACACACACACACACACACGCGCGCGCGCACACACACAAAACCTATGCTTGCTATTATTTATTGTTTGAAACTGTTGGCTTATACTTCAAAGGTGGCCTGGTTGTTGGGAGAATTGGTTTTCTTGTAAGAACTGCCAATAGTCTAGGCAGGAGACTTGAATAGGAATTAAAACTTCCTTTTTTTTTTTTTTTTTTTTTTCCTAGAAAGTAATAATTAACAAAGGCACCTCAAGATGACCTGGGTTAAAACCTGCACTCCACTGTGCAACTGTTGTGCCACTATCTGCATATTATCTAGTGTCGGAGCCCCTGTGGAGCAGAATCAAGAAGACAGAAGGAAAAGAGTATAAAAGGAAAGGCTGGGTCCAAAGCCCAGCCCCATCACTTATGACCTCGGTATCACTGAACAACTTAGAACCTCTCGGTATCGCAGTCCTACCTCCCATCTGTACAATGGGATCACGGTCGGCTCCATCTCAAAAGGCTGTTATGTGGCCTGGATGGTGATGCGGGCATTTAAGCCCCAATACTCTTCATAGCGGAGACTTCTATGAGTTTGTTTGTGGACAGCTAGGGCGACAGAGAGAAACCCTGTCACAAACAAACAAACAAACAAACAGACAAACAAACAAACAAGAGAGACACACAGAATATATGGACTTAGATACTTCAAGAAACACTTAGAAATAAGGCCTCCTGCAGGCTGCGTGCTTTCTGAATTTTTAGCTACTTTTATTTTGAAAGTGTCGTTTGTTCCAGGTGAGGACACAGCATTGATGACTTGCCATTTGCTGGCGTCTCAGAACCCTTTGTGATTGCTAAGCTGGAGGGAGAAGGCTTATTACCCCGAGCATCACCTCTAAGCAGCAGCAGCAGAGCTGTTGCTGCCTTGATTAGGTAATCAGTGGCTGCGAGGCGCTGAATCATAGCCCCGACTCTCCTAATGGAAGCTCACACGGCCACTACGGTCATTTTCTATTTTTGAAATATACCTTCATAGATGACATTTTCGGGGAGGAAGTGAGGGAAAGCCAAGGAAGTATATTATTTAGAAATGATGTGGGTGATCACATCAAGTTGTGGGAGGGCAGGGATAAGATATATCGGAGTCAACTGATCGGAGATGGGAAATAGTAAGAGCCAGCTAATCTAATTCTCAGTAAGAACAAGGGAGGAAGAAGATTCAGAAAGGCCAAGTTAATTCACTATTATTTTAATTAAAAAGACAGCCAGGCAGTTTCTGAGTCACCTTCCTGATCAACTATTTTTATTGACTTGAGATAACAAAGGATGGCCGTCTGAATGGGACTGTTCAGTTTCAGCCCAGCAGAAAACTCACACCCTGGAATTCCCCCAGCCTTGAGGATTTTGGCTTAAGTCAACATTCTGAACACAGGTTTTCTTTTAGATGTTGGGGAAAGAAGAAAAAGTTTAAACTTGGAGAAAATGTCTCTGTGAGCCACTGACTAAACATTTTCTTTTTCTTTCTTTTTTTTTTCCTCTTGATAGATTTGCCAATTTTCCACAAAACAGATTCTTCGTGTGTGTGTGTGTGTGTGTGTGTGTGTGTGTGTGTGTGTGTGTGTGTGTGTGTGATGTATATGCGCAGGTGCCCTCAGAGGTCAGAAAAGCTTGTCAGATCCCCTATAGCTGGAGTTACAGGACGCTGTGAGCCACCCAGTGTGAGTGATACGGACTGAACTCAGGTTTCTACAAGAGCAGTAGTCACTCTTAACTGCTGGGCCACCTCTCCAAATCTGACAGATTCCGTATTTCTTTTAAAATTATGTACATGTAGGGGGGAGGGGGAGGGAATATGCACATGCGGGTACCCGAATCAAAGACCGGAGGTGTCAGATGCCCTGGAGTGGTTGGGAGGCATCCAAGTGAGTCCAGGGAATGGAACTCGGTGCCCCTGCAAAAGCACAGCATGCTCTAGTGCTCTGTGCCACCCACCGCTCCAGCCCCCAAGCCTACATCCCTGCACTACGTGCTTTGTGGATACACCAACCATTGCAGCATATTTGAAAAAAAAAAAATGAGTTAGATAACAAAGTCAAGTCAGAAAAGGGTTGTGCCAAGCCTGATTCAAAACCAAAGTAGATTTGTGCCTTTTTAGAGTATGAACCATGTCCTTTGTACAAACAAGCACAGGAATAGTGAACTCAGCATCCTTTGAACAATCACATTCCTTCCAAAGACCTGCCGTGGTGTTTGTCACCCTGTAAGCCCCACTCCCATAGAGGTGTTCTAGTAGCCGTGCACACAGGCATGGACAAGAGCCATGTCTTAGAATGGCCTGAGTATCTACCACGGTACATGGGGTACTATGAGGGAATTAGAAGCCGAGCAATTGACATTCTCTTTTTTAAAATCTCAGAAATATAATATTGAGCAGAGAAAGAAAGGTGAGAGAAAAGCCAAGTAGAACAAGACTGTCACTTATATAATGGCTATTATATAAACTTCATAAAAGCTTTATGTAGTTTCAGTGTTAGGTGACATGGTTAGAATCTTATATGCCCACTCTATATATTAGGCAGAGCTTTCTAGCAAAACAGAACTGATAAAATGAATATCTATGTGTGTGTGTATGTATATATGTATGTATATATATATATATATATATATATGTATGTATGTATGCATATATATTTATGTCTACATATATATGTATTATGGGGGGTTTATTAGGCTGGCTTGCAGGGTGTGACTTGGGTAGTCAACCAATGACAGAAAGGAGTAGAATTCCATTGTTCAGTCCTTGAGGCTGGCAGTCTCTGTGGTCCCTATCTGGTGCAAAAGATCTAGAGGATTCCTACAGAGCTTCCTGCTGGTCCTTAGTCTGTGTTGGAATTCTAAAGAATTTGGGTTTAATAGCTGCTGCAGCAACAGGATAAATGAGTTTGCCAGCAAGACTGAGGCAAGCAGGAAAAGAGCAGAGTTTCCTTTCTACATGGCCTTTTCTGTGGGCTGTTGACCAGAAAAGGTGGTCCAGCTTTAGGGTGGATTTTCCTGCTTGAAGTAATCTGATTAAGAAAATTCTTCAAAGGAACACCCAGTAGCTTGGGTTTCAGTTGACAACCAAGATTGGCCAACACATCCTCAAAGGTTCATATACTAAAGGCTTGACATCAACTTGTGGCTTCGCTGGGAGGTAAGGGTCAGTGGGAACAAGCTAAGTCACTGGGGATGTGATGGTTTGAATGAGGTATGCCTGGTAGTCTCAGGCATTTAAATACTTTGCCTCCAACACTGAAGTGGATGCTCACAACCAGCTATTGGCTGGAACACAGGGTTCCCAATGGAGGAGCTAGAGAAAGTACCCAAGGAGCCGAAGGGGGCTGCAACCCTGTAGGTGGAACAACAATATGAACTAACCAGTACCCCCTGAGCTTGTGTCTCTAGCNGCATATGTAGCAGAAGATGGACTAATCGGCCATCACTGGGAAGAGAGGCCCCTTGGTCTTGCAAACTTTATATGACCCAGCACAAGGGAAGGCCTGGGCCAAGTAGTGGGAGTGGGTGGGTAGGGGAGCAGGGGCGCGGGGGGGTATAGGGAACTTTCGGGATAGCATTTGAAATGTAAATAAAGAAAATAATAATAAAAAAAATTAAAAAAAAAATACTTTGCCTCCAGTTGATGGTGCTGTTTGGGGAGGCTTGGAAGGTATGACTTACAGGAGAAGTATGTCATTTGGGGATGAACTTTGAGAGTTTTAAGACTCCCAGTTTGCTCCCTGCTTCCTGCTTGGGGTAGAGATGGGAGTTCTCAGCTGTTCCTGCTGCCTTGTCTATGGCCTGATGTCATGATTCCTTTCCAGAATGGTCTTTTATCTCTCTGGAACTGTGTGCTCAAATAAACCCTTCCTTCTATAAGTCACCTTGGCTATGGTGTTTTATTCATCAATGGAAAAGAAATAAACACACTAATATAATCTTGAAGGGGATAGGCCATTGGCCCATAGGCCCTCCCCTCCCTCCCTCATCTCTCTGTCTCTGTCTGTCTCTGTCTCTGTCTCTCTGTCTCTTTCTCTCTCTCTCTCTCTCTCTCTCTCTCTCTCTCTCTCTCATCTATCTATGTCTTTTTTCCTGGCCATCATTAAGCAAACAGATTTCCAGATTTTCTTCACCACACACTTCTGTCACAATGGACTATGTTAACAGAGTTCTAGAGCAAAAGGGCCAACTGACCATCCACCAAAACCTCTGGAATGACGAGCCCAGATAAACTCTCCTTCATTATGAGTTGTTCTCTCAGGCTTCCCATCCTTGTCTCTGGGGGAAAGTGAGCTGATGTAAGGGAGGAAGACTAGAAACTGTCTCTGCTCAGTTCCAGGTTTGCCTGACTCCAGCCCCTGGGTCAAGGGTTAGATAGACTTTTTCCTGGGGTGTCTTGTCCTCTGTTTGCCTGTCCACTTCTTGCTCACTATGTCATCCATCCAGAAGCCCAGGATTTGTCTTAAAAGTCTCATCAACTTAATTCACTTTTATTAAGTAATAATGCTCATTCCTACTTCACCTGATTCAGCATAAGGCAAAGAAAATTGGTGAAAAACCCTAAATGTTATCCTGCTATTAACCTCAGCTCAAACAGGTAGAGTTAGTCTCCTGTATCTGAGGATTCTGTATCCATGGATACAAACATCCACAGACAAAAATTTTTTTGTTTTTGTTTTTTGTTTTTTCGAGACAGGGTTTCTCTGTTTAGCCCTGGCTGTCCTGGAACTCACTTTGTAGACCAGGCTGGCCTCGAACTCAGAAATCCCCCTGCCTCTGCCTCCCAAGTGCTGGGATTAAAGGCGTGCACCACCATTGCCCAGTTTGTTTTGTTGTTGTTGTTGTGTGTGTGTGTGTGTGTTTGTTTTTTTTTTAAGAAACTTAATCTCTCCTTTTGACACAGATATGTAGAGTTTTTTCTTTTTATTCAATTAACAATCCAGGGTAACAACTATTTGCCATGCATTTCCATTAAGTATTGGAAAGAACCTAGAAATGATTTTAAATACACAGGACGATGTATATGAGTTATATGCAAATACTACACAGTTCTATATAAGAGATTTGGCTATCTTTGGAGCTTTGTATCTGGGAGGATATCCTAAAATCAGTTCTTTACAGGGGGCATCTGAAATCACAATGGGCAGCTAGAAGTCACAGAGAACCCAGGACAGAAAACTGTAGAGCACATTCCTCACTTATCTCTCTGGCAAGGTGAAGGATCTGGGAGTTTTATTTGCCGGCTACTTGTCATTTGTTAGATATACATCGCTTCTGAGAGCATCAACTCTCTGGTTTCTTCTTCTTTCTCCTGCGTAGATATGGGGAAACTCCCCTCCAGGCAGAGAGGCATGGATGTTCACTCTTTTTTTTTTTTTTTTTTTTTTTTGGTTTTTCGAGACAGGGTTTCTCTGTATAGTCCTGGCTGTCCTGGAACTCACTCTGTAGACCAGGCTGGCCTCGAACTCAGAAATTTGCCTGCCTCTGCCTCCCAAGTGCTGGGATTAAAGGCGTGCGCCACCACGCCCAGCTAGGACGGATGTTCACTCTTAAGTACATATGTGAGCACAGAAGGGACAGAGCAAAGTACCTACTTCTTGAGACAAGAGCGCCAACAAGAATTTTTGTTGCTATTGACAGTTCCAGTGGTGTTCCAACTTCACCTGTGGCACCGACACTGACTAAGCACAATTTGCTATTTCTTGGAGTCTCATGTTTCAAAGCAAGAGACAAAGAAGTATTGCATCAAGTGCCACATTTTATTTATTTATTTATTTATTTATTTTTATTTTTTTGGAAAAAATTCTTTCATGTCAAGACACTGAATATGCTTCCAGGGGTCAAGGTGAGAAAGAATTGCTAGGTGAGGAGTGAGCAGTCAGGAAGGATTCTCTCATGGTACTCTCATTTCTTATTTTACATACAAGGAGGCAAAGTGTCCACCCTTCTCATACAATCAGGAAGGAAAGGGACTCAGCTCTCCCTGATAGTCTCCAGGATGTTTAAAATCACTGCCAAGGGCAAAGTTGCTGAGTCTGTGCAGTTTCCTACACTTATCACCAAATGACAGCATGTGACTGACCTTCCACTGGTGACACTCAACTGGTAAAGGCAAACTTAAGGGGAAATTGGCTCCACCATGTATGCCCTGAAGCTTAAACCAATTATACTTGTATATATTGTAATTTGTTGTGTAGATTAATTCCCTCTCTCTGTGTCTCTGACTCTGTATGTCTCTCTGTCTCCCTCTGTGGGGGGGGCATACATGTGGAGGCCAGGTGTAGGTGGGGTGTCTTCTTTAATTACTTCCCACATTATCTTTTGAGACATGGTCTCTAAGTGAACGGGGGTGGGGGTGGGGGGGGGAGGGGGATTCATCAAGTCAGCTAGACTGACTGCCCAGCAAGCCCCTGGAATGCTCCTGTCTTAACACCCACCACTGGGGTTATAGAGACTCAAGACCCAATCAACTAGTCAAATGATTCCCACAAAACTCGACTCCCTTATCAGTGTCTCTGAAACCCTGAAAATAACATCCCAGATACAGGGTGGCTCTCACAGGTTGCCTGTGCTGCTCCTAAGTGTGTATGCATTTACTTTCTCAGATACTTCCTATCCCAAATCAAGTTTTACTTGCTGATCGTCTCTGTCAATCTACAGTTTATTGTCTGTGATAACAAGAACCTGACTAAAGATCTCTGACCTCCCCATGCGCCTTTCCTACAAAAGGCTTCTAGAGGACCTTTACTGTCTAACATTGGCATTAGTTCTAACACTAGACACGAGGCTGAGCTAGTGTTCTTCGGCCAAGGTGGGGTCAGCTAGAAAGAGGACAGAGCTTCTCATAGGTTCTGAGATTACAATACAATTGCTATGGTTCATGTCTTAGGGTTTCTATTGCTATAAAGAGACACCATTACCACTGCAACTCTTATAAGGGAAAACATTTAATTGGGGCTGACTTACAGGTTTAGAGATTTAGTCCACTATTGTCAGAGAGAGACATATGGTATGCATTTGCTTATTTGTGGATATTGTTAAGTCAATGATAGATTAGGTGAATGATAACCAAACTATAATCTGTAGAAGCAAGAGGTTAGGTATAAAGTAAGGGACTCAGGGGCGGGGGCAGGTAGATCTCCTTAGGACTAGGAAATAGAAGAGTTATGGATAGCCACACCCACTCCAGTGAAGACTGTGTGGCAGGTTCAAAAGCTTGGACGCAGTCCTGAAGCAAAAAGTTTCATGGAAACTTAGTCTCCTGGAGCCTTGGCATCCCCATAGCATGAATGCTCCAAATTTGTCCCTGCGATAGTGAGGAGGGTCTTGCACACTTTCTTGCAGTATTTTACTGGATAGGAGCTAGAAATGTCAGGGCAAGCTTAGCAAAGTAAACTTAGAATACTCATTACCATCAGGTATGGCAGACTACATCATTACATATTAGAAGAAAGTTGGTGAGTTCTTCTGACAAATGGAGATTCCCTACAGACACTTAAAAGAGCAGCCAAGTTACTCCCATATGCAAGAATTTACAATGGCCTAGAAAGAAGGAGGGTTGTGGTTTAAGGAAGAACTACAGTACTGCATGATTCATGAAAAGGTCAGCAAGAGCAGAAGCTCTTGGTGCAAGCTTTCACAAGGCTCAGGGGAATAGCATAAATTGTGACTAGGGTGTGAAATCCTCACCTGGTTCCCTAATGGCTGACTTTAGAAAGGGCTGCCTTTTATCTCAGTTATAAACATTGCCTGGTTGCTAGTCTTTATGTATGCATTTTCTGGTTTGTGTCAGATAACTTCAGTGTACCTTGGCTGATGTGTCACCTAACTTCTTTGTTTTCTTCTGTAATGTAAGTCTGATGCTTGCGTTGAGACATTGCATTCAAATACAGCACTCTCTCTGGTGTCAGTGTCTGTTTGTCATCCTGTTGACTCTTTGTCCACCTGATTACCGAAATCCTGGTTCCCCACGGGTTAAGGGACCCGCTGAGTCCAGTCTGTGGCAATGGATAAATGGGGGGAACTGGAACAGGAGAGTAAAGTAGGAAGAGGGAAGGAAGAGGGGAATAAGGAAGGAAATATGAGGAGAGACAGCTAAACTTAAGGGCCATTTGAGGGGTAGCATGGAAATCTAATTCAATAGAAGCTTTCTAAAATAGATGCATATATGCAGGCAGTTTAAATGAAATCAGCTAATAATGGTGGAGACAAAGCCCCACTTGGCCATCTCTTGACACCAAATGAAGCTTCCAGTACTGGGATTGGGTTACATCTAATTGGTTGTTGACCAAACGGGTCTCCATCAAATCCCTCTCTCCTCAGAGCTCAGAGAGCCCTGTGGAAGAAGAGGCTGGACAAGCATAAGAGCCAAAGGGGATGGAAGACACCAAGAAAACAAGGCCCTCGAAAGCAACATGATAGATATGCATATGAATTCACAGACTGCGGTAGCATGCACAGCACCTGCACGGGTCTGCAGCAGATGGGAATCCTAGAGCAGAAAGGAGCAGTGGACTCATCACCCTCTTCCTAACCCTGATGTATGTAATCTCCAGTTAATAACCTTTTGCAAATGAAAATTTAGTTTCCTCCAAAGGAGACTCACTGAGGATACAAACTACTTTTAAGGGTAGTGTGCATGACTCCAGTAGGTATTGAACAGAAAATGAACTCAAGGGCATCTTTGGAGGTTCCCTATCTCATACTGTTATATCAAGGCTTTTCCTTTATCTTTAATTTAATTTTTAAATTTTAATTACACACACACACACACACACACACACACACACACACACACACACGCACACACTCCTCATGATTGGCCTAATGTCCTTTGTGTATTATGTTATGGCTTCCAGTTTAGTGTTAGGTTTTGTGCCTCTTCTTGGGCTCTTTTCTGACTGTTTGTTATATCTTATATCCAATCCTATCCCATCCTATCCTCTTTTAGAAGAGTGTCTGTTTTCTAATGAGAGACAGAAAGGGGATGGATCAGGATGACGGGGTAGGGAGGAAGGAACTTGGAGAAGAAGGAGGGGAAATATAATCAGGATATATTATGTAAGGGGAACGTTTATTTTTCAATAAAAAGAAAACAAAGGTTTTCCTCATTGAGTAATTGCAATATAATGGGCTGGCTGCAGTTGCAAATTTTCCCTGGAAATGAATAGGGAAAAATGGAATGGAAGCAAAGTGGGTCCATTAACTTTATACCAAATGAGACGGGTCGATAGAGGACAGGCTTGCTTCAAACATTTATTTGTGTTTATATAATTATATATGAATTCAAGGCTAACTATGAGCATCCTAAAGAATGGCATTCAGATGGTGTGGAAGTTTTTTGTGCTATGGTATTCTCTTGAAGGACTTTATACTATCCCAAACCAAGTGACCATTGTCATAATAGGGTGGGGGAGAACAGATTACATATGCATTTCTGAAAGTATTTATGTCTTCAGAAAGGGAGCCTATTGTTAGAGAGTAAGTCAAAACCACTCCATAAGACACAATTTAGTTCTAAGATGTCATCCACACAGGTGAGAGAAATCAAGGATCTCAAGGAAGTATGTGTCTTGGGAAAAAAGTAACAGAGAAATGTTTTTGAATTCCTTTGCTTTTCTTTCTTTGTTTCTTTTTCCCTTTTTTGGCTTTTTTCAAGATAGGGTTTCTCTGTATAGCCCTGACTGTCCTGGAATTCATTCTGTAGACCAGTCTGGCCTTGAACTCAGAGATCCACCTACCTCTGCCTCCCAAGCACTGGGGGTTAAAGGCATATGTCACCAAATTCTCTTCCTCTTCATACTTAGAATAATGAGACATGCTACTTTGTAACGCTGTAAAATATGGCTAATAACCCGTCTTCAATGATGAAGACTTTTTTTCTTTAGTCCTTTTATTCTGTGGCTCCAGCATTTTACTTTCACATGTCGCTCCTCTTCCAGAGATCAAGAGGTCCTGATGTAAAAATCATCTCTGAATGTTCCAGTGCTTAAGCAACCTTTGATTCTTACATAAAAACAAATCTATTTCTGCCTTTCATAGACACAATTGGCACTTATCTTTAGAATGTATCATTATTCACTCTCAAATGTTATAACAGATACTAGGATTAGAGGCATTGGATGACCAATTTGTTTAGCTTCATTCAATGGCACAATGTATCAAATGAATTTTTGATACTATATCCAAGGATGACTTGGGCCATTTATGCTTTAAAAAAGCACTGTCTTGCATGCTTCTTTTTCTTCTGGAGTCAGAAAAAAAATATCTACTTCGTGACTCAGCAAAATCATTGACATTACTTTTCTTTGTTGATAACATTGGGAATAAAATACTTCCTCATTAGACTCTTAAAAAATAAACGAGAGAGAGAGAGAGAGAGAGAGAGAGAGAGAGAGAGAGAGAAACAGCACTTGACATTTGCCCTAGTTTGCTTCTTTGTTGCTGTGATAAAAACACTGACCCAAACCATCATGGAGAAAAAAAAATATATTTGTTTGGCTTACAGGTTAACCAAGACAGGAACTCAAACAGCAACAGGAACTGGATCGGAGACCAGGGAGGAGTGCTGCCAATAGGCTTGCTCCTAGGGCTTGCTCAGTGACCTTTCTTACGTACCATGTGAGGGATGACAAAATTCCCAGTGGCTTAGTTCCTCCCATGTCAATCATTAATCGAGAAAAATGCCCACAGACATGCCCATAGGCCAGTGTGAGGGAAGCAACTCTTTGAGGTCTGCCTAGTTTTTGCAAGCTGATACAGACTAAACAGTACAGCACATTTTGGATAGGTTACTCATACCAATCTTTTAGCCTCTAAACATTATTTTTATTATGATTATAGCTGAAATTATCGATATGGTTTATATACTCTAAATCAAGTCGAGCTGACAATGATTAACTCTCATAGGGAACAGAGGGCTCTGCAAACCCTTGCTTCGGCTCATTCTGCTGATGTCTTGAGTGGAAAGCTATGTAAAATCATGGGAAGTGCAGCAATAGGAACCCCTCCTCCACATCAGATGACATAGTCATAAACACAGGGACACACAAATGCACACTTTTAGCATATAGGAGCCACCCTGTTCATATTTTAAAGGAAGTCTGGAGAAAAGAAAAACAAAATAATATTTATGAAGTTTCTTCAAACTGGGCATTGTGCGAGATTCATTTAATGCTTGCTTATGCCTTAAAATAAATATCCTAGTTTATCTCCTTTCAAATGTGCAATTTAATCTCCTTTTATAGGTGTGAGAAGCAGAAGGTTTGAGAATTATGTCTCCCACTTAAGACAGCACAGGTAGTATTAGAGTGTGTTAGTTTTCCAACTTACAGAGAGATTGATTTGCTTTGACTTATAGTTGTGGAGGTTATGGTTCCTGACTGGTTGGTCCTGTCACTTTGGGACCTGTGTTGAGGTAACACATCACGGTGGAAGTATTTAACCACTCACCATTCCACTGTATAAAATGATGTCTTTAAGAATTTTGCAATTTTGCAATGCCATTATGAGGTCTTGTGGTCCAACTGATGGAAGGGGAAAAGAGAAACAAGCCAACTTGTGAAGCTCAAGAGAGACGAGGCAAGAGGGTTTTGAGTAAGAGATTTATTAGGGAGATCCTTGATGCTGTTGAAAGACAGCACAGTGGGGGTGTCCAAGGAAAGTTCAGTCCCTCAAAGCAAAGTAGGATTTCCTTCTTATGGGTTTTTTGGGGGGGAGTTGTCTTGCACACAGAGTTAATGAGAAGTCTATAACACATGCTTCTGATTCCAGGGTGACCATGGGAATGGAGAAAGCATTGATTGGTCCTGCTAGTTATCATATAGCTATTGTACATCTATCATAAAGGATGTGTGGATTATAAAAACTCTGACAGCAAACAGTGTTTAGTAAACTTCCTTTGGAAGTAAGGCTTACAGACTCACAGGCAGTCATGGTTGGGTGCCTGTGGCCTAGGGCAGTGGCTCTGAGGACAACAAAGAGAGACCCACTGCAGGTGAGTGTTTACAATAGCCCCTAGCCTAAGCCTACCAGGTAGTAATTCCACAAAACCAAGTTTCTACCAAGCCTCACGTGGCCTGTTATTGCATTTTTTGCCTTTGTCTTTCTTTTGTTCCTTGTCCCAACTCAGGTGCCATGTCTGACCCTGCTTAATTCCCACTGCCCAATCCTCCTTTCCTCTCTGCCTTCCCAGCATGTATTGCTCTTATCAATCGCTACTATGTAAGTAGTCATCTGTCCCCCACATCACCCAGGGAACTCTCTGAGATCAGGGCTGGTCTGTCTCCTCTTTGTTAATGACTTCTCTGGAGTATGAAAACTGGCTGAGAGAAAGGATCAGATAAGACTATTGGCCATTTTTAAAAGTTTACGAACAAAGGCAATGACAAGTGATAAACATTTGGAGAAGGGCTGCAAGAGCGGTAGAAGATGAAAAGATAGACTAATGAAGAGAAAGTGGGGGACTCTCTAACAGGCAGGGCAGGGCCAACATGGTGCCGACAGGTTTTGCTCTTTCCCATTCTCTCTCCCTTGCTAAAAACTTTTAGGCAAAAGCAAGCTCCCAAGGTCCATTCCCTTATTTGGCCACTGACTCTTTCCTGTCTACACTAGTTAACCTGTGCAATCAGGATTTACCAGCACATCCTAGCACAGACTACCCCTTTTTCTCCTTAAAATTTCATGCCTTCAAAAAAACCACTGCTGCTGTTCATGATGATGGTGATGATGATGATGATGATTGTGATGGAAGCGAATGAATGGAACTAGAAAATATCATCCTGAGTAAGGTAATCTAGACCTGAAAGGACATTCATAGTATATACTCACTGATAAGTGGATATTAGCCAAGAAGTACATAATACCCATGATACATCTATTTTGGATGTATTCTCATCTTATTAATCAAAACAGAATTAACACTAGGCATCAAATTGTGAATGCATATCACATCTATCTTAGTGAAAAAATAGTAAATATCAGAAAACTTTCAAAAGTTAAAAAAATCTGAGTAACAGTGGGGAAAATCAGGGACCATGGAAACGGAAAAGAGTACGTGAAACTTGTTAGCGTTGCTTGTGGTTTTCTTTGCTTGATTGGAAGGGCTGGGCGCCAACCCACAGTTTTATTCTGTCATTGAGCAATACATCTCACCTCATAAAATGGAAATAGCTGAAGTGAGTTGAAACTACCGCAGGTGAGAAGTCTGGAAGTTGGCTCATTTTCTCCTATCTGGCCCCCAAAAGATAGACTACAACCCTGAACTAGCACAGACTCACACTTAAGTTAGAACTGTGTGTTTGAATTTTTAAACGAATGTCATGGCTGGGGGTGAAGATCAGTGGTAGATACCTTAACTTGAATATGCAAGCCTGAGTTCCAATCCCTAGCAGGAAGGAGGAAGAGGAGGAGGAGGAGGAGGAGGAGGAGGAGGAGGAGACCAATTAGAAAATATTATTGGCCAAAAAAACTTCATTCAGAATGCAGACTTTTTTTATACATATATACTGTGAATCATTGCTTGATGATTCAGAATTTTCTAAAAAAAATTTCAAAGTAATTTTGGGGAGGCTAATTCTTGTGACACATAAAACAAGATCTTTTTTTTTTCTAATTCACATGTAAATATATGTCCTAAATTGAGGTTACTATCTGACATTTCAGGCAAGATCCTTAGTTTGTAAGAAAAACCATAAATGACTGGAAAATTTCAATGTAACAATGCCAGTCTTAAAAACAAAATCAGGAAGGCTCACAAGATGGCTTTGCAGGTACAAGCATTTATAAACTTAGTGACTTAAATTCAATCCCCAAATCCCACTGTTGAAAAGCAAATCAATCCCAGAAAGGTGTCCTTGGCTCTCCACATACACACTGTGGAACATGCATACCCACGTATACCATAATCACGCTCATCCGAATATATGCATGCCCATTTGAATAATAAGTGAATAGGTAATAAAATCAGGCTAGGAAAATTGTAAAATCAGAAATAGAGGAAATTCCAGGAAGCCTGGACAGGTCACAGAACAAGAACACAGGAATTAGCGTGTTGCAGATCCCACAACTGCAAAGGACCCCAAACCACCTCTCCCATCTCAAGCTTTAACCATCAAGGGAGAATGCCCACTTGACTGAGTTCTGGGCAGATGCCCAGCTCACTTAGTTTACCTTGTTGGCTCTTCTGGGATAGAGAAATGTATGATGCTGACTTAATTTCTGCTTATTTACCCATGTCACATTTCTCAGAATCTATGCTGTCTTTGTTGGCTTTCTGTCGCTAAGAACGGGAGGGAAGGAAGTGGGGGCGAGGCAGGGGAGGGGGGAGACTATGGGGACATGACACACAAGAAAAAACTTGGGGAGAAAGGAGCTATTTCATCTTATACATTGAGCATCATCAAAGGAAGCCACGACAGGAATTCAAGGCAGGAGCTTGAAGTAGAAGTAGGAACCATGGAGGGATACTGTTGCTTCACTGGCTTGTTCATTTACTCTTCTTATGTAACCCAGGCCCACTGATGGTAGGTAGGCTGAGCCCTCCCACATCAACCAACAATCAAGAAAATGCCTCACAGACTTGCTCACTGGCCAATCAGATGCAGACAATTCCTCAACTGAGGTTCCCTCTTTCCAGGTGCCTCTAGTTTGGGTCAAGTTGACAAAGACTATGGCATCTACCAAAACCTCCTAAAAGCCATCAATATTCCGTAAAGATGAAATG
Organism: Mus pahari; assembly: GCF_900095145.1. Lineage (NCBI taxonomy): Eukaryota > Metazoa > Chordata > Mammalia > Rodentia > Muridae > Mus > Mus pahari. The sequence goes on along the minus strand of NC_034592.1, from coordinate 129,012,599 downwards.
CAAAATCCAGTGCTTAAAGAGCACGGAGCACAGCTGGGCATGGTGGTACACATATTTAATCCCTGCGCTTGAAAGATGGAGGCAAGAGGAATTTAAATTCTAAGCCAGCCTGTACTAAAACAACCTAACCAAAAAAGAAAAAAGTTTTTTCCTTATAACTCAATGCATTGGAGATGTGTACCTTTTCCTTCTAAAATATTGCCCATTGGTTTATTTTGTAATGAAAAAAATCTTAGTTCTTTTCTCCCTTTTAAATATCTGTCAAAACCAGACATTTAATACTTAACTTTAAACTTGACTATAAATCATTTTATATGAGAATTTCACTCAAAGACAGACATGACATGTTTTTTTGGGTTTTGGGTTTTGGATTTTGATTTTGTTTTTCATAAGTGCACTAACCATTTTGATGTGTCTGATGGGTTTCTGATAAGAAAGGAATGTCTGAAGGGAAGAAACCATCATTTTTCTATATTTATTCAAGCAAAAATTTCCCAGTTATTCACTTTAAATCCTGCCACACTGAAAGACCCTTTGAGGAAAAAAAACTTGAGCACAAAGTGTTAGGATAAGTAACCTTTAGGATAACTTTATTTTTTGCACCTACAGTGTTGATCAACCTAATCACCTAGAATTCCCAGCTATCAAAGATCAAAAGATGAGCGCGGTGTATCTGATAGTGGGCCTGAGAGTTTGGGCAAGAGTTCAGTGGAGGAAGAGAAAGAGTATCTACCAGGCATGTCTCCTTCGTAGCAACAACAATGTAAGAAGAAACAGAGGCCCAGGAGTGAAGGGTGGGATAAATGATAGTTTTAATTAATGATGAGTAGTCAGGAACTCTTTAGAAAGAGTTTCAGAGGATAAAAATAGGATGTTTAGGGCTGGAGAGATGGCTCAGTGGTTTAGAGCACGGACTGCTCTTCCAGAGGTCCTGAGTACAATTCCCAGCTATCACATGGTGGCTCAAACCATCTGTAATGGGATCCAATGCCCTCTTCTGGTGATGTGTCTGAAGAGAGTGACAGTCTATTCACATATATAAAATAAATAAATGAATAAATAAATACTTTTCAAAAAGTTGGATGTTTATAAACTGGTGTACTGTAGTGGTTTGAATGAGAAGTCCTTGTAAGTCTCAGGCCATTTGGATACTTGGTTCCTAGTTGATGTGTCTTTGGTCACGGTTAGGGATTGTGGTCTTGCAGGAGAAGGTGTGTTACCTCTCTGCTTCCAGTTTGTGGATCAGGACTTAAGCTCTCAGTTGCTCCTTCAGTGCCATGTGAACCTGCCTGCAGCTATGCACCCTACCATGAAGGTCATAGAGACCCATCTCCCTGAAAATGTAAATGCCAATTAAATACCTCCTTCTATAAGTTTTAATGGCATGATGTGATGTTTTATCACAGTAAGAGAAGGGTAACTAAGACAGGTACATAATATTTTAGAGAAGTTGAAAACGAAATAGTGAACATGCTCCAAAATGTGCTGGGGATGATGCTGAAGAGTGAGGGGAGCAATCCATCTGATGGATGCTGATGATGAAGAGTGAAAGAAGTCATCCATTTGACGGATACTGATGAATGGTGACCTGGATCTCTGATGGGGACAGACCTGACAACTTTGAACTGTAGAATTGTCTGAGAAACATTTAACATGGTAATTATGATTATACAAGTTTCAATGTTCACAAGATCCTTGGAAGAGCAATTTTCTAGTTCAAAAGAGAAAATTGGGAAGGTACAACATTATGATCATCACAATTTATCCACAGTAGCTGTTCAGTAGCCCTTTCTTGGTTTGAATTTATATGAATAAATTACAATAATAAACAGCACCAGATAGCATTGGAATTTGATGAGTGTTTCTATTTATTCTTTGAGCCTACTTTGCTATGTTCAATGCCTTTTTGAAAATCAATTTCAAGATTGCTTTTCTGGCAGTTTTCCTTGGTTAAGATCTTGAAAGCCACATCCTGTTCTCATAACTTCTCCCAGTTGTTAACTGAGAAAGGGTTTTTTGTGGCCAGTTTACCAGTTTAGGGTCTCTCTCTCTCTCTCTCTCTCTCTCTCTCTCTCTCTCTCTCTCTCTTTCTCTCTCTCTCTCTATATATATATATGATGTATGTGTGTATGCAGTATTTGTTAGAAATAATCAAATAAATGTACTCTACTAGAAACACTAATCTGGTTGCATGGAAGCTGTGTTATTTTGAAAATTAATATGAATTCTTGGATTTTTATTTATTTAAAATGTTATAATTGGTCAAACTGGTATGCCTATAATGCCAAAACTAGGGAAGTAGAGATAGGAAAGTCAGGGTTTGTGGCCAGTCTGAGATATAGAAGACCTTGTTTCAAAACACTATAGTAAATAGATAGTAAGCAAATAAATATGATGTTATAATCCATCATTCTTTTTAAAAAAGATTTATTTTTATGTGAATTGATGTTTTGTTTGTGTGTATGTCTATGTAAGGGTACCAGATCCCCTACCCTGGAGTTACAGACTGCCATGTGGGTGTTGGGAGTTGAACTCACGTTTTCTAGAAGAACAACCAGTGTTCTTAACTGCTGGGTCATCTCTCCAGCCCCACCATTAATCTTTTTGATGATAAACTAAAAGTTATTCTACTTTGTTTTCTAAGTTTTCATTCATTAAAGAGTCTGAACAGCAGGGGAAAGCTGATTAAATGATCACATCGGTCCTTAGCATCCCCCTTCAGGCTGGCTCCTGGCTTTAAGCTTTCTTTCTTTCTTTCTTTCTTTCTTTCTTTCTTTCTTTCTTTCTTTCTTTCTTTCTTTCTTTCTTTCTTGCTTTCTTGCTTTCTTGCTTTCTTGCTTTCTTGCTTTCTTGCTTTCTTGCTTTCTTTTCTTTTCTTTCTTTAGATTTATTTATTGTTATATGTAAGTACACTGTAGCTGTCTTCAGACACACCAGAAGAGGGCATCATATCTCATTGCAGATGGTTGTGAGCCACCATGTGGTTGCTGGGATTTGAACTGAGGACCTTCGGAAGAGCAGTCAGTGTTCTTACCCGCTGAGCCATCTCTCCAGCCCCGCTTGTTAAATTTGCCACATGGTTTCCTTGCACCTGGTCTAAAACCCACCATTTCTCCAAAGGTGAAAGTGACCCTGGAAGTCTCGTGATCTGGATGCTAGGGGTGCTCACTGCCACTGGGGTCATTCCTTCTAAATGTTTTCAGAGGTTAGGAGAACATGGAAATGGGGATCTTCCCTCCCCCTTTTAGAAACAGACACTAATTCTAGGGTTTGCATAGAAGGAGAAAGGTCCTAGGTAGCTTCAATTATGTTAACCATAAAGATTTGCTGATATTTTATTTTTCTGATTTTTAATTTCATTGTAAACTTTTCTTTGAAATAAAAATCATTGATTATAATGAGCTTATAAATAAAAATATCAGGCAGGGAGATTAAGGGAGCCATGCCTACAAACTCTATCCCACATTCTATTCATCTCAAGGTCAGGATAGACATTCTGAAGACTCAGAGCTTCAGTTGGGGTTTTACACTTTCATTTATATCTATACATATTTCAAACAAGTAAAGCATTTTGATTATTCAAAATGAAACAACATGGCAGACGTTTGTGGCAAGGACCCTGCTTTATCTCCTCCCACCTAACGTTCCACCCTAGGTACCTATATCATTGATTCTGTTTGATGTCCTTCCAACGCTTCCTTTGAAAAAACATGAATGAATAACTATATATTCTATATTCTGTTTACTGCCTTTTATGTTTAATATGCCTGAGAGATTCATTTAAATCAGTACACGGGAAATTCTCTCTTTGATGTTGCAACTATCTTATATCCTATCACACTCCTCTTGTGGGTGTACTGGATTGCAACCAGCCACTGTCAGAAGTAGTTGTATGTACTCTGTCTGATCACATCCTGTTACACAATCACATGGGTTCTCTTCCAGCATATGGAGGAACTAGTTTTTTTAGAGTGGCTACCAAAGATCCTCACATGTTTGGTGGCCTCAAACAACAGAGGTTTATCTTTTTAAAGCTGGAGAACTTAGACATGCACATTTAAAGTGTTAGCAGCCCCAGATGACCCTGGACAGCCTTTAGGGAGAAAGAAGCTTGTCTTGACTTTTCTGGTTTCTGGTAGCTTTAGGCTTGTGGTTATATTATTTTTAACTTCCACTTGCTATTCATATCGACTCTCCCATGTTTCTCTTTTTCCTCATGTGTGTGTGTGTGTGTGTGTGTGTGTGTGTGTGCGCGCGCGCGTGTGTGTGGTGTCCTCCAAGGATAGAACTCAGGCCATCCGGCTTGCATCTTGGGGCAGAAAGCACCTTGACCTACCGAGCCATTTCACTGTCCCTGTCTTCTCCATTTCTTACAAGCACATTTGCCAATGGATTTGAGACCCATCCAGAGAATCTACAATGATCTTACCTCAAATTTTAAAATTTAATTATGTTTAAAGATCCTTTCTTTTAAATAAAGTTTCAATTGTAGTTTCTAGAGATTGGAACACAGAGGAATTCTTTGGAGGGTTAAGAGACACCGTTACAACGACTACATTGGATACTAGAAAAAGGCTGGGAAGATCATTCTTTCACATTCAGTTTTACAATGGAGGAGACAGTATATTCTTAGATGAATTGCTGGGGGCAATAAACAAGTATATAATTTTGCCAACTTTCCCTTGTATGACTTGTAAAATTATATATATTCTCTGCCAGCTACATTTTCTATAGCACTGCTATCTTGTAGATGCTTGTCTGTCTGTCTGTCTGTCTTCCTTTCTTTTTATTTTTGGAGTCTCTAGCTCACACTGACCCCAAATTTTCTTCATAGCAAAAGATGACTGAAGATACTTGTCAACTTGACACAGGCTGGAGTTATCACAGAGAAAGGAGCTTCAGTTGAGGAAGTGCCTCCATGAGATCCAGCTGTAGGGCATTTTCTCAATTAGTGATCAAGGGGGAAGGGCCCCTTGTGGGTGGTGCCACCCCTGGGCTGGTAGTCCTCAGTTCTGTAAGAAAGCAAGCTGAGCAAGCCAGGGGAAGCATTCAAATAAGTAACATCCCTCCATGGCCTCTGCCTCAGCTCCTGCTTCCTGACCTGCTTCAGTTCTAGTTCTGACTTCCTTTGGTGGTAAACTGCAATGTGGAAGTGTAAGCTGAATAAACACTTTCCTCAACTTGCTTCTTGGTCATGATGTTTGTGCAGGAATAGAAACCCTGACTAAGGCAATGACCTTGAACTTCCAGTTTTCTTCTTCTTCTTCTTCTTCTTCTTCTTTTTCTTCTTCTTCTTCTTCTTCTTCTTCTTCTTCTTCTTCTTCTTCTTCTTCTTCTTCTTCTT